>NC_133328.1:251123051-251423051 GCF_042186555.1 Aquarana catesbeiana | reverse complement strand
CACTCCAACCGCATGTACATGTAATCCTGCAGCTATTTACTAGCTAGGATTGCTTTTACATTCAAGAGAAACGCTGGCAGAAATAAGATACCAGGATGATGCCTGTAGCTCCAGGCATCATCCCAGTGTTACCACTGAAAGCCCAAGACGTCATATGATGTCCTACGGGTGGGAAGTGGTTAAACAATTACAAACAATTAAGTAACTCAGACTGTCGGACCATACCACTACTGATTCTTCATTACATAACTGTATTATCATTGAGAAAGTTTATACGTTAAATACAGTAAGCCTTCCACATATGAACCTTCGAGTTCCGAACTTCAAAGATGTGAGCATGTGCTTGCACAGTTTTATTTCATTCAACCCAGTGGGCTGAATAAAAAAAAATGGACAGATCGCCGTACCAACAAAAGCAATGTTAGTGCAGCGATCTTCCCGGCTGTACTGTTGTGAACGGGCAGAGAACGGGGAATGTGTAAATGTGTGAGTTCCTAGTTCGCAGACCAAAGTTAACTGATGAATACCAATAGTGCTAATATTGGTCTGAGTGTCTAAGCGTCAAAAACCCTGGTCTCAAAAGGGTTATAGGAGAAGTCCAGCCTGGGCTTCTTTGGCTGAAATTCTCCAAGCCACAGGAGTGCAATTTGTTTTGCACTCCTGTGACCCGTTTTCAGCAGAGAGCGGTCTGAAGTCTGCTCTCTGCTGACGTCACCAAGATCAGTCCAGCCGCGGCATCATCCTGACTCGAAGTCTGGATCCGCTAGGTGCCTGGACTGATAGCCATTCCAGCCTCTCAGTGAGCCGCTAAGATGGCTGCTCCCCAACCCTCCACAGCTCAGCGCTCCAGTGAGCGTGGAGGAGCAGAGTAGGAGAGCTCTTGGGGAGCCGAGAGAACCGAGCCATCGGCAGTGTTCGATGGCTTGGTTCTCAGTGCAGAGACGCGGGGGGGGGGGGGGGGGGGCAGATGCAGCATCAGACCAATACTGCATCCACCTAGGTAAGTAAAAAAGGGGAAAAAAGTCAAGCCCATACTTCCCCTTTAAACAAATATTTGTTGTTATCACCCTTTAACACAGCAACAAATCTTCTAGATACATCTGCATGCAGTTTCTGAGCATATTTGTACTGTAGGTTGTTCGGGCATCCTGAATTCCTCAATTCCATTGCAGACTTTGGCTGTCTTATTTCCCATATGCAATTAATTGCAGAGTGCCTCAATGATGTTTAGATCAAGGCTCTGTTGGGGCCATAACATCAGTTGCAAAACACCCATTTTTTTTTTTTTTTTTTTTGTTTTTTTAGCTGCAGGTAGTTCAATTTTGGTCAGTTGGAACCAATCAGGTGCCCTCCTGATGCTGTTGGCATGAATTGTAACTATATATTACAACAACAGTGTAGTGCTCCTTTGTACCAAATATCACTTATTAGCTTAAAATATGAATATAATCATCATATCATGTAATAATCAGATATGAGTAGTGAGAAATGATTCCGTAAACAATCCAATTATAAGTGAATATTCCAAAACGTGGAAAATGGTCCCATATACAGTCCAATTTTTATTCAGTGTCCATAAGCAACCACCAAACTTCATGTGCCACGAAGCAAAATGTGAAAAAAATCCTTCCACACCCTCTGAAATCTTCCACCATACAAGGCCATCAAAAGAGTCACCTATGTGCCCAGTCGGATGTCTCCTCGCCTGGTGCTGTTTACACCTCAAGGTGGTCAACAGCAATTTTATAACACAAGCAATAGGTCATCAGCACTCTGGTCTCACCTTAATACTCCACAGCTCTTGCATAGGTGGCTCAAAATAATATAACAGGAGATACAAATTGTGTAATTGCCAGTAATATTAAGTGCATATAAAAGAATAGCACTTACAATTTGTAGCAACACATAAACGTGTCAAACCACAGCATGCATTTACACAATAGCAATAGATGGACTCAGCAAAATGGCCCATGGCTCCTCCCAGCGTGGTGACGTCATACAGGTCCTGCCCGACTGACACGTTGCGCTCACCTGGGCTTTCTTAAAGAGTAAGAATCAAGTACTCCCTGAATGGTCTGAGAGAGTTGATGTTTACTGCAAGGCAAGGAGTGAATGTTACTCATGATGGGCCTTGAGAACTACAGTAAATGCAAGTGAGGAAATGTCTGTTGCCTGAATAAGAATACCTACAGTAGAGATTGTGAACATAAAGCCTTGCATAACAATGTGTGTGTGTTTCACACAGGGCTGCACTGTATATATGCTACGTTGATGAAAATAAATTATTGTACACTGCTATAAATGCAAGTAATTCTGTCCATCAGTATTTGAAATGACTGTAGTTATTTTCAGATGCAGCTGTTCAGTATTTAGAAGTGAACTAGAGAAGTCTTATACCCTGATGAGTTTCCAGACCACACATTAAGCTGATTCTGATGTCAGCCAGGCAAATGGCAACTGTGGTTTATTCATCAAAAGACTCTCCTTCTTGATTGGCTGAGGTACAGACAGCGGCGCCATTGGCTTCCGCTGCTGTCAGTCAATCAGGAGAGAGGGGGCGGGGCCAAACCGTGGTTCCGTTTCTGAATGGACACAGAGCTGTGGCTCGGCTCGGGTGCCCCATAGCAAGCTGCTTGTTGTGGGGGCACTCGACAGGAGGAAGGGGCCAGAAGTGCCAGCAAAGGGACCCGAGAAGAGGAGGATCCAGGAGGAACCATTTCACAGGTAAGTATAACATGTTTGTAAAGTCTCTTTTTTTTATTTAAAAATAACAATCACTTTAAGTTATTTCTTTATTTATGAGACCATCCTAAACCTTCCCCTGTCATCAAGGGGAGCCTGCTAAGGAATACAGGCCTGAGGGTCCCAGGAATGATAAAAAATTGTGGAAAGGGAGACCAGTCTACTGTGTAAATTGGAAATATGTGTATTTAACATTATAACGGTAAATGTGGAATCCTAAGAGGCACTACATACAGTATAAGCCCTTTTGTATCATTCAAGTCCTTTGGGAGTGGGCAAGAGACTCCACATGCATACAGGCCCAATGTCTTAAGGCACCAAACACAATAAATTCTGTCTAGCAGAAAGATGGTGAATGATAATTTGATAATTTTCTCTACTGACTGCCACTGTAATGGTACATTTCTCCACTAACCACTACTTTTTTCATGGGGCCACTCCACTGAATATCACTGCAACATTGCAACAAATTCAAAAACTGTCACTGTACCAGCAAGCTTCTCCAATCATCCCACTGCAAGAATATGCTTTTCCACTCACTGTTGCTGCAGTGGCATGTTTCTCTACTGACCACCACTGTACCAATGTGCTTTTCCATTGTCTGCATCTGAACAAATGCACTTCTATACTGACCACCATTGCAGTAGCATTCTTCTCCGCTAACCTGGGCTTTACCAACATGTTTCTCAATGGATGGTAAGTGTGCCATTATACTTTCCCATTTATTGCAACTCTCCACTGACCAACACTGTAGTGGCACCCTTTTACATTAATAGATCAATGTACATTTGCCAGCACACCACAGATCTTCAAGTAATGCTTAAAGGTTTAATTCATAGTGATCACATGCCGATGGAAGAGTGCAACATTTTGTGACCATGCAGGCTCCCTTCGTCAGGCATGTGATGAGGGGTCCCGTTTGTATGTATAGTACATTGATCAGTGAAATTTCCCAGTCTCCAGCTCGCTGTTGCTGCAGCACCCATTATCCTTTAGCCCACTCCAGGAACATGTGCAGTGTGATAATTGACATTCTTTTCCAGTGACAGCCACTATACCAGTGCAGTTCCCAAATGGACTACCATTGTTTGTGGTATATGCTACACAGTGTACTATAAAGTGCTGCATTATGTACATTGTGCTGTACATTACATTTTCTGACTTCTGAACTTGGTATGTAGGTCTATAGTCTGGTTGAAAAAAAAAACACAAGTCCATCCAGTTTAACCAATAGAAGGGAAAAATAAATTATATAATCCTATATACACATCCTATACCCATAGTTGATCCAGAGGAAGGCCACAAAGCCCTAATAAACCATGATCCAATTTGTTCCAGAAAAATTTCTTCCTGATCCCCCAAGAGGCATTCGGCTATTCCCTTGATCAACGTTACCTATAAATATCAGTATCCAGTTAAATTATGTGCATCTGGGAAAGAATCCAGGCCTTTTTTAAAACAATCTATTGAGCTTGCCAAAACAAGCTCTTGAGGTAGTCTGTTCCACATTTCCACAGCTCTTACTGAAGAAATCTTTTTTGTATTTGGTCAGTGTTGACTGAGAGAGTGAAGTTCCACTTTAATCTCTTCTCAGAGAATAAATTCAATTCAGCTAGTCTTTTCTCATAGCTGAACTCCTCCATGCCTCTTATCAGTTTGGTTGCCCTTCTCTGCACATTTACATTTTCCAGTTCCCCAATATCCTTTTTGTGAACTGTTGCCCAAAACTGAACTGTATATTCTAGAGGAGGTCTTACTGTTGATATGTTTCTCTCTCTCTGGAGTCCATACCTCTCAATACAAGAAAGGATTTTGCTCACTTTGCTGCAGCTTGGCATTGCATGCTATTATTAGACCCTATTATTAGCCAGTTTTCTACCCATTTACAAACGGATTTTTCCAAGCCTGTAGACTACCTTGCCCGTTAGCCATGTGTGAGGATTTGTGTTAAATCCTTTTGCAAAATCTAAATATACTATACCCACAGTCACTCCTTTGTCTAAGGTTTTGCTTACCTCCTCATAAAAAGAAATCAGATTTGTTTGACAACTTTTGTCTTTCATGAATCCATGCTGTCTGTTGCTTAAAATATTTTTCTTTATTGTACATCATGGGACACAGAGCCACAGTAATTACTGTCTGGGTTATATAGGCACCTTTAGGTGATGGACACTGGCACACCCTAAACAGTTAGTTCAATTCCTCATATAACCCCTCCCCTTACCGGGAGTACCTCAGTTTTTTTGCCAGTGTCTTAGGTGTTGGTCACGAGTAAAGATGTGCTGTGCTGAGCTCTGCTATAATATTCCTTACTGGGGCAATCAATGCAACCGGGTCCATTCAAAGCGTCTTTCTTTATCGTACATCACAGAGCACCATAATAATGACTATCTGGGTTATATGCTACCTTTGGGTGATTGGACACTGACAACCAATAGTAAGAAGGTTCCTCCCATATAACCTCTCCCACACGGGAAGTACCTTAGTTTTTTGCCAGTGTCTTGAAGGTGATGGTCACGGCTGTTGAAGCTCTTCAAATCCTTCAGTGATGTCCCAGTGAGGATGTTATTGATCTATTCGGATGGCAAGAAAGCTAAAGTGGATGGTATCTGAGCCTCGGTTCAAGAACAAGGTTTTGCCTGTAATGTGTCCTTTATGACGCTGGACCCTTGTTAATGGTATTCCTGGTCTATTACTTGCCCAAAGGAACCAGAAGGGTGCCTTACAGGTCCAAGGGTGTGGACCCCAAATTAAGAGGGACCCGGTCCTTGAAGGTCCTCAGAGGTGCTACCCGCCGTGATGGGGAAGATTGGGCCTGTCTCAGGCCCTGCAGCATGGACCCGTGAGTACTCCCTCTGGGATGCCTAAAAAAAACTTGTTGTTCCCTCTAAATCATGTTTTTAGGTCCTAAAGTTGCGTGTGCCTTGTGGCCCACTGTGTCTGAGGTTATAGAAGACAGCCGGCGGTGTGCACTCATGCGGGTGTTTCCCGCGTGTATATGCCGCGTGCGTCTGGACTCCTGGAGCGCGCGGTTGGGACACATAGGTCTGGGGCACGTGAATTGGACAGTTGCAACAAGTTTGAAGGGTCTTTGTATAAGGCTGTGATAGCTGCTATACTCTGGATTTCAGCCATATAGCTCAGAGGGAGTACTTTTATTCCTCAACTCTTGTAAGCAATGTCTTCCAGAAGACGAGGTACGGGGAGCAGGACAAGTCCAGGGTTTAAAGTACCTCCTTCAAAAACAGGAGGTCAACCTCAGGTTGCTACAGCCTCAGTCTCCCCTGAAGGACCTGCAGCATTTGGCCTGGCTGAGCTATTGCATTTGTCAGGCGTAGTGGCCACTACCAATGTCCCTGCCTCGGCCTATGTTACTAAGGATGACTTAGCATCACCCCTAGCTGGCCTTGAGGGCAAAATAAGCGGGTATGATTGCCACAGTAAAGCAGGGAGGCAAGAAGCGACATAGATCTCCCTCTCCTGAGCCTAGCCCCAGTGGAGAGTCACTTGAGCGCCTGGACTCTCTTAGCCAGATGGGTCCATGTCATCTGGATCCAGAGTGGGCAGAGGATTTGGAGGAAGTGGCCATAAAGGATAAAGAGGAAGGAGAGGCTGAAGACTCCTCGGCAGAGGATTCAGGTTCTGAGGAACCAATTTCGGCCTCCCAATCCCAAAAATTGTTTATCCAGTCTCTAGCTGAAATGGTAAGAGCTGGGTTTAAGTTACGCCCGATGCAGGGGCCTGGACTCTCCTGTTCTACTTTAGGGTCCTTGCGACCTGGGCAAGATTCCCCGGCGTTCCCTTTGCATCCATTATTAGAGCAGGTGATTTACGCTGACTGGGACCACCCGGACAGGATATACTTGCCTCCTTTGTATAACCTATGGAGGAAAAATTTAGGAAGACGTTGGATACACCTTTTGGTTGATGCTGCCATTTCTTCAGCGAATAAAAGCTTAACCTGTCCAGTGGATAATGGTGTTGACCCTTTGCGGTGGCTGGGTCAGCAGTACAGCCGGCAGTTTTGGCTATCGGTATTTGCCAGTCCCTGAAGGACTGTTTTTAAGAGGTTGGTTAGGAACCTACCTTTTGAGGAGGAATCTTCCGACGAATTGTCAGAACTTCCTCGCGCTTTGTTTTGCTGTAGACACATTAAAGGACTCGATCCAGCAGATTTCTCGTTTTGCGCTACTTTCAATTCATATGCGCAGATTCTTGTGGTTAAAGAACTGGTCCGCCGAGACGCCATGCAAAAGGCTGCTCGCGGCTTTTCCTTTTCATGGAGAGCGCCTATTTGGAGAGGATCTGGATAAATATATCCAAAAGATCTCAGGAGGAAAGAGCTCCTTGCTTCCTGTTAAAGAAGGAATAAGCAGCCTTCCTTTAAGATTCCCAACGCTCCAGGGCCAAGTGCTTCTTCTCCCAAGCTGTATCGACGGCCTCAGCCGCCTAGTTTTAAAAAACCTCAGGGTCAAAAAAGACCCTGAACCCAAAAGCCAGCCAAGTCCAGTTCCAAGTCTACCTTGTGAAGGGGCGCCCCACTCTTACGGGTGGGGGGTAGGCTTTGGCTGTTTTCAGATGCTTGGGGGGAAACTGGTTCAGGACAGGTGGGTCATTTCAACTATAACACAAGGTTACAAAATAGAGTTCTGTTAATTTCCCCCAACTCCGGTTTCTGGTATCCAGAATTCTGTCACATCCAGAGAAAAAGAAATGCCTGTTCCTGGCTTTAGAGCATTTGGAAAAGCAAGGGGTAATTGTCAGGGTTCCGTGATTCAAGGGGTTCTACTCGAACCTTTTCACAGTGCCGAAGCCGACCTCAAGTCCCTCAACTGCTTTCTAAACGTCCGGTCCTTCCGTATGGAATCGGTCCGTTCGGTAATCGCATCCTTGAAAAAAGGGGATTACTTAGCATCCATAGACATCAAGGATGCGTACCTGCATGTACCGATCTTCGGTCCACAAAAAAAGATTTCTGCATTTTGCAGTAGAGGGGTGTAATTTCCAATTTGTGGCATTGCCATTCGGTCTAGCCACGGCCCCTCGGGTCTTCACAAAGATTCTGGCCCCGGTATTGGCATTCCTAAGGTCCCAAAAGATCTCAGTGATAGGATATCTGGGCAATCTTCTGTTAAAGGACCAATCTTGCTCCTTCCTAGTCGAAAATGTTACAACGGTTCGTTTTCTGAAGTTCCTAGGCTGGATTCTGAATGTGGACAAATCGTCCCTCCATCCGGCGTAGGTCTTGATATATCTGGGCTTGATCCTGGACACCACTCAAGAAAAGGTATTTTTACTGCCCTTAAAGGTCAACTCCATAGTGGAGCTGGTCCTAAAAGTCAAAGGAGTAGAGAGGCCTTCGATTCAACTGTGCATGAGGTTGCTGGGCAAGATGGTGTCGTCTTTCAGCGCAGTTCCCTATGCGCAGTTTCACTCCAGGTTGTTCCAGAAAAATATTCTGAAGGCCTGGGACAAGACTGTTCAAGCCTTGGATCGTCCCATGTCTCTATCCCCACAGGTACAATGGGACCTCTCTTGGTCGAAAACCAGCAACTTGATGGGCGGAAAATGGTTTCCGCCTGTAACCTGGAAGGTGGTAACTACGGACGCCAGTCGTCTCGGCTGGGGGGCAGTCCTGGAAGAGACATCCGTACAGGGAATATGGTCCCAAGCAGAAAAGACCTTGCCCATCAATCTGCTGGAAATTCGTGCAGCTCGCTTGTCTCCTATTCTGCACATCCAGATTGCGGGGTCTTCCTGTCCGAGTCCAGTCCGACAACTCCACGGTGGTGGCATACATCAACCACCAAGGAGGCACCCGGAGCCAGGCGGCCCAAAAGGAGGTAAATCATATATTAACTTTTACAGAGAGGCATGTGCAGTTTCTTTCAGCGGTCTTTATTCCGGGTGTGGACAGTTGGCGGGCAGACTACCTAAGTCACCAGCAATTGTTACCGGGGGAGTGGTCCTTCATCAAGGGGGTAATGCACTTAAGGCTGCCGGTTAAGCCACCCTTATGGCCCTGGGACCTGAACTTGGTGCTATCAGCTCTACAGAGTCGAACTTTTGGAACCTATTAAGCATATTCCTTTTATCCTATTGTCTAGGAAATTGGTCTTTTTGGTGGCCATAACCTCAGCTAGAAGGGTGTCAGAGTTGTTCTTGTGAAGAACCTTTTTTATTTTTACATCGGGGACAAGGTGGTCATGCGCCCCCATCCGTATTTTTTGCCTAAAGTGGTTTCCAATTTAAATTTGAATCAGGTTATTTTACCTTCCTTTTTTCCAAACCCTAAGTCTAGGGAAGAAAGGTCGCTTCACTCACTGGATGTGGTGAGAGCGATCAAGGTTTACTTAAGGATGTCAGCTCCTTTTCGGAAAACGGACTCCCTTTTTGTCCTGCCGGAGGGTCCTAAAAAGGGACAGGCAGCGACTAGTTCAACTATCTCTAGGTGGATTTGCCAGGTCATTGCCTGTAACACTTCTCTTTTTAGAGAGGTGGACCTCACGATCCAGTATTTGTTTTTTTCAGCCATATTCCTGGCGGGGTGGCTTTTACAGGCCCAGGGCTGTGGATCTCCCGATTAAAAAAAAAGGGGGGCCCCAGTCCCTGAAGGTTTTCTAAACGGAGCCCACCGTGAGAGGTGAAGATTGGGTCTGTTACCACAGAATCCTGCAGCTGGATAAGGTAAGGGAGATTCCTGAGGATTTTTTCTAATTCTTGTGGGCTTTCTCCTTTATAGTAAATGTTTGCTATGCCTATAGTCACCACCGGGGGCATTTAAGAGCACGTAACTGTTCCATGCTTGTTAGTCTCGCCTCTGTGTCTCAGGCTGAACGCTTCACCGGCCCAAAGCTCCAGGTAAAATTGTGGGAAAGGGGGGTTTTCTTCTCCAGAAATGTCCCCCCACATGGATAGCTTCCTCCAGGCGGGGGAGCATGGCGCTAGACGGCGGTGTCCCATGCTGCTCCCCCCGCCATTACAGGGGTCCTCCTTTGGCAGCTTCCTCCTCTACTCCTCCACCCAGTCCTCCACCAGTCCTTCTCCATGTGGTCGGGCAGGATCAGAGCCCGCCTCGTGCGTGAAATCACTCTATTTTAAAATAGATGGGGAGGGCTTGGTGGGTGGTCGGAGGAAGGAGGGGGCGGGGCTTAGCGGCATTGGCACGAATTGAACATCCACAACACAGGCTGAATAGCTATAAAATGCACCTTTTTCAGGTGCGTACAGCTAGGAGGGACACAGAGGGGATGGGGGGGGGGGCGGGGGCATGTGAGTTGGTGACACAGGCTTTTCCCAGGCACATTTACTTTAAGCATTAGGCCGAGCTTAATAGCAGCGGCAGTTGCTGGACTATTGCTCAGCAGTGGGTGCATTTTTTTGGTGGTACCTCTGCGTTGTGCTCGGCACTATGACCAGAAAGAGGTGGTTCAAATGCTGCAAAGACCAAGGACACAAAGGGGTCGCCCTCAGGTCCTAAGGACCCTCCCTCTGCAGCACCATCCCGTACTAAGGAGGCTGGTCAGAGTGAGCCATCAGGATCATCAGGGGCTGCAACTGCTTCCAACACTTCAGCCCCTGTCTATATAACTGAGCAGGTTTTCTCCTCAGCTATGAGTGGCTTAGAGGAAAGATTAGTGGCTTTAATCACGTCTTCACAGAGTACAAGAAAAGGCATTAGGTCCCCTTCTACCACCCAGGATACCCAAACGGAGAAACTGTGGGAGGGGGAAGATGAATCCCCCTCAGGGGACCATGAATAGGCTGATTAAAACATATAACATAGATTGATGCGCTCTGATACAAAGTTCAATCAATGTGAGAAAATAATTTTTTGTGCTAAAAAAAAAATGTGAAAAAAATTGCTACCAAATCGCTAAAAAATCGCATATATATAAAATCGCAAATATATGAAAAAATCGCAAATATTTAAAACCGCCTTCCTCCAGTTATACAAATCCACTGGAAGTGGTGCGAAATCTCCAAAGTAAACTAAGCAACAATTGTGTATAGATATACTAAAAATGCATTTGCAAATAGTAATCAATCCAAATTAGTGCCAATAAATAAATAAATTAGATATATTCCCTGTGATAAGTGTTGAATCCTCCATAATAAAAAATAAATAAATTATATGCTTATAAAGGTGCAATATATATACAATTGATGAGTATAAATAGGGCCAATAGAATCTGATTAAATATAGATGATTAAATTCATGAGATAGGATAAGTAACAGGCGACAGTTCAATCCTCAGTAATCTGGGATATCTGGATTCCTGCAGTAGGCTAGCCTTGATTTTTTTATTATGGAGGATTCAACACTTATCACAGGGAATATATCTAATTTATTTATTTATTGGCACTAATTTGGATTGATTACTATTTGCAAACGCATTTTTAGTATATCTATACACAATGGTTGCTTAGTTTACTTTGCAGATATCGCACCACTTCCAGTGGATTTGTATAACTGGAGGAACACAGTTTTAAATATTTGCGATTTTTTCATATATTTGCGATTTTATATATATGCGATTTTTTTTAGCGATTTGGTAGCAATTTTTTTTCACATTGGTTTTTTAGCATAAAAAATTATTTTCTCACATTGATTGAACTTTGTATCAGAGCGCATCAATCTATGTTATATGTTTTAATTTTTAGGGGATTCTGACCACTATATAATTGATAGCAGCTTGATATCATTGTCAATCTAACAATTTTTATTTAATTAATTGCACGTGCATTCACATACATTTGATTTACACTTATTTGATTGTATATGTCACGCTAGAACATTATTGCGCTTGGTGTTTTTGTTTATTTACATGAATAGGCTGATGATTCCTCTTCTGAGGAGTCAAGTGGGGAAGGATCTTCTTCAGCTTCACATGCTGAGAAGTTGCTGGTACATTTTCTTACTGAAATGGTCAGCTCCACATTTTAGCTACCTTTAATGGAGTCGGTTGAAGAGACCACTTCCTGTTTGGTTTCACTAAAGCCTCCTCAAGCCTTGCGTGCCTTTCCTGTCCATTCATTACTAGAAAAGCTTATGTATTCTGAGTGGGATCACCCAGATAAGCACTTTTTCCCTCCTAAAAAGTTTTTAACACTTTATCCTATGGAGGAAACATTTACTAAGATGTGGAGTATACCAGCAATTGACACTGCTATATCCTCTGTGAATAAAAATTTGATTTGTCTGGTTGACAATGCGCAAATGCTTAGGGATCCAACTGATAAAAAATTGGAATTCCTGTTAAACATATTTTCCCTGGCAGGTTCAGTGGCGCAACCTGCAGTGGCGGCAATTGGGGTATGTCAGTCCTTGAGAGACCAGTTGAAACAGGTACTCAAGGTGGTCCCTGAACAGCAAGCCCAGGAATTAGCTGAGCTACCAGCGGTTTTGTGCTTTGCAATTGACGCAATTAGCGATTCTATTCTTCAAACCTCTCTCCTTACGCTTGGGTTGGTGCATATGCAAAGAATCTTATGGTTGAAAGGTTGGACAGCCGAAGCGCCATGCAAAAAGCTCCTGGCTGGTTTTCCTTTCCGTGGTGAAAAGCTGTTTGGGGAGGATTTGGACAAATATATCCAAAGAATATCAAGTGGGAAAAGTACCCTTTTGCCAGTTAAGAAAAAGAGTAAACGCCCCTCATTTAAACGGCTCTTCCTCCAGTGCAAGGGGCATCAGCCTCCACCGTCGGGTTCAAGAGGTAAACCTCAGGGTCAATTCCAAGGACAAAAGAGGTCCTAGGGAAAGAAACCCGCAAGACAGAATGCTCTTTATGAAGGGGCGCCCCCGCTCGAGTAGGGGAAAGACTTCCGCAGTTCTCAAAGGTCTGGCAGGAAGAATGTCGGGACAGATGGGTGGTCTTCACAATAGCTCTAGGTTACAAACTAGAATTCCGAGAATCCCATCTCCTCGTTTCCTCAGGTCAAATGTCCCCAAAGATCCATAGCAAGAGAAGTCTCTCTTTCTAGCGTTAGACTGACTTTTGTCACAAAAGGTGATCATGGTGGTCCCCGTGAAAGACCAGGGGTCAGGGTTTTATTCAAACCTTACCAAAACCAAATGGGGATGTCAGACCCATTCTAGATCTGAAAGATCTAAACCGGTTCCTGAAAATTCGCTCTTTTCGCATGGAATCAATTCAATCAGTAGTCTCCATCCTACGAGGGGGAGAGCTTCTGGCATCAATCGACATCAAGGATGCATACCTGCATGTACCTATTTTCCCCACTCACCAGAAGTATCTGCGTTTCGAAGTAGAAAAACTTCATTTTCAGTTTGTAGCCTTGCCTTTCGGTCTAGCTACTGCACCTCGGGAGTTTACAAAACTTCTGGCTCTTCCTCTGGCCAAATTAAGGACTCAAGGTATAACAATAATTGCATACCTGGACAACCTGCTCTTAATAGACCAGTCGGTAGTCCGCTTGGATCAAAGTATAGTCACCATAATCAACTACCTGGAATACCTAGGTTGGGTTATCAACCTAGAAAAATCTTCTTTAAAGCCAGTAAGAAGATTGGAGTACTTGGGTCTGGTCATAGATACAGCCCAAAAGAAGGTGTTTTTACCCCAGACAAAGATCAGGGCCATAAAGGATCTGGTCCAAGGGGTCAGGGCAAAGAAAGGTCCTTCCATTTGCCTTTGTAGATGGTTATTGGGGAAGGTAGTGGCTTCATTCAAAGCAGTTCCCTATGCTCAGTTTCATTTGAGATTGCTGCAAAACAGTATCCTATCGGCCTGGAACAAAAAGATTCAGGCACTAGATTTTCCAATGCGTTTGTCGCCAAAAGTAAGCCAGACCCTCAGTTGGTGGAGGATATCCGAGAATCTGCAGAAGGGGAAATCCTTCTTACCGGTTAGCTGGAAGGTGGTAACAACAGATGCCAGCCTGTCAGGTTGGGGAGCAGTCCTGGAAGAAGCGTCTGTCCAAGGGAAATGGTCCAGAACTGAAAAGACCTTGCCCATCAACATTCTAGAGATTCTGGCAGCGCGTCTAGCCCTAAAGGCCTGGACATTCAGGTTGCAGAATTCTCCTGTCAGGATTCAATCTGACAATGCCACAGCAGTGGCTTATATCAATCACCAAGGGGGCACCAGAAGTTAGGCAGCCCAGGCAGAGGTAAACCATATCCTAACCCGGGCAGAAGAACATGTGCCGTGCATTTCGGTAATCTTTATTCCAGAGAACTGGCAGGCAGACTACCTAAGTCGCCAGTAGTTGTTCCCGGGGGAATGGTCCCTTCACCCTGATACCTTCCTGACTATATGCCAACGATGGGGGATCCTGGATTGTAGATCTGTTTGCGTCCAGGTTCAATAACAAAGTCGACAACTTTGTGTCAAGAACAAGGGATCCACTCACATGCAGAACAGATGTGTTGGTGACTCCGTGGGGTCAGTTCTCACTGATTTATGCATTCCCTCCTATTCTGCTGCTACCTCGACTTCTTCGCAGGATCCAGCGGGAAAGAAAATCGGTAGTTCTTTGGTCCAAGCGTGGCCCAGAAAATCTTGGTATGCAGAAATAGTAAAGATGGCGGTAGGAAACCCATGGACCCTACCACCACTTCCAGACCTGCTATCGCAGGGACCAGTGTTCCATCCTACTTTACAAATGCTAAGTTTAACGGTTTGGCTATTGAAACTCACATTCTTTCAGGCTCAGTGATACCTACCTTGATTAATGCAAGGAAGCCAGCTTCCAGAGTCATTTATTATAGAGTCTGGAAGGCATATGTTTCTTGGTGTGAATCCGGGGGTTGGCATCCTAGGAAGTATGTCATAGGTAGAATTCTTGCCTTTCTGCAAATGGGGCTAGAGATAAAGCTGGCCTTGAGTACTATCAAGGGCCAGATCTTGGCCTCAGTGTTGTTTCAATTTCCGCTGGCTTCGCATTCTTTGATCCGAAGCTTTATACAGGGGGTAACGCGGCTTAATCCTCCGGTTAAAGCACCCCTGAACCCTTGGAACCCCTGTGCAGCGACGGACCTGTCAGAGCGCCGCTCTCCCCTATGGGGGATCGGGTGATGACGGACCGTAGAGTCCGTCGTCACCCGATCCGATAAAGGATGGAAAAGTAGGTTTTTCCTCCGTTACACTTTTTCGGATCGGAGCGGGTCGGATGTCAGCGGACATGTCACTGCTGACATCCGACGCTCCATAGACCTCCATGGAGTGTCCATTCAGGTCCGCCTAAAAAACTGACAGGCGGACCTGAACGGACAGTCCGTGTGAAATAGCCCTTAATGTATCATCTCCTAGATTGTAAGCTCTAATTCCTCCTGTATTGAATTGTCTTGTAACTGTACTGTCAGCCTTCATGTTGTAAAGCGCTGCTCAAACTGTTGGCAATATATAAATCTTGTATAATAATAATAGTTTCCAACAGGTTGATGCATTTCCTAGATGATCCTTTTTTTATAGTTCAAAAGCCTTATAAACCTTGTGGGTAAAACAGATGATCAGAAAAATTATGGGAAATAATGCAGTTGAATCATAAAGATTTTCATATGAGCAGAGGGGTGAAAAGAAAGGCGTAAGCCGGGCCTCTCATTTATCTTTGTGTTGTGGATGTAAGGTATCAAGGTACAACATTGTACCGGTTTTGAATTTAGTATTATTTTGTGTCCGATTGCTTTGCTGCCTCCACCGTTTACTATCTTTACACTTCTTGCTCTGTTGTAATATTTCCTCTGTAATCAGTACTTCCTTGGGTCAGACCTATAGTGCATGATGCATAAGTGTGGCCCTAATTTCTGTGGTTTAGGGGGCATTGTTGTTGTTTCCTGTTCTGGCTGGTTAAACTGATTTAAATAATATTATTTGTTATATTTTATCTTTTTCAATATATGTGTTACTGTATATGATGGGCATCGCCATACTATTTATTTTTAAATTGATATGTATTCTGTTGTTGCCTACTAAGGTAAGACTGGCCATAGGGGCAGAGCAAGTTATGTTGGGCTGCTGGCCCTAGGGTGAGATATTTCACCATTTAAATGTTAGTCAGAGAGTCAGAGTGAGACCCACAGTCAGTGACGCATTGTGGACACTATGTAGCTACCTTGCTACACTTTTAAACATGTGACCATGGCATCTGGCAGGGGAAGTCTTCTGGCACAGAATTCCTTTGTGGCTCTTCTATATCATGTGCCGAGAGCTTCAAATGAATCTGTTGCTAAAAGAAATGAAAAGGTGTGTCGCAATAAATCTAATCCTTTTGGGAATACCCACGTTTTCTATTATATCTAATTTGGGCTGCACTATCACAATGTGTATGAAACACTTTCTTCAGCCACAAGAAACTGTCTCTACTATACTTCTATTGAATTTGACCCCCCACCCCCTTCCAGCAAGCTGTTTCTTTCAACTGAATATCACTAGAGCCAGGGAAGAAATGTTACATACCTAAAATGCATATTCTTTGTTCTCAGGTTCTTTTTGGGAGAGCTAGAGAAATGTTTGCAAGACCCAGAAAGGCTGCCAGTGTTATTTGTGAAGCATGTAAGTACTTAAACCATTTGCTTTTTGCATGATTGTTTTCTTTTAAACTGACACCAGATGATAATGTGTTTTGCTTATTATAATTCAATAAGTGTTTGTCGAATAAACAAATATTTTGATCTAAGGGGCACCTAAGTATTCATATTTTGGATGGAGATTTGATTGTCTTAAAAAGCTTGATTGCTATACACTAATTTATGGAAATACTAAAGCTATACTGACTGGTACAAGCCTGCCAAATCTCACAAAACACCCTGCGTATGTTATTCTAGGTTTCTGGGCTCCACATGGAGGGTGGAGGTGACAACTAATTTACTTATCCAGCTGTTACATGTGTCAGAAATTACAATGAACACAACAAAGCCCAGCCTAGGGGCAGCCTCCTTAATCCTTATTCTTGGAGAATACTCATGAAGGTTACCAGCCTGACAGGCTGATAAGTTATTGATGCCTTGCTGGTGCTGGGGATTTGGTACAGGCAAAATTCTGTGTCTCATAACATTTTGGAGATCTAAGCTGTTTGGTTGCCTCTACTTCGACCTAGCAGCTGGAAAGTTATCTAATCTAGATTCAGTTGGATTATATTATGTCAAAGCCTGGATTAGGGGAAGGGGTCCTACGTCAGAGGTTTTTCAAGACATGTGTTGCAGGTAGGCCAGATGTGGACTTTTTAGTCTCCAGGTTTACTCAGTTTGGACAGTTTAGTTTCCGGGTACAGCAATCCTCTTGCAAATGCATGGTACAGTATGTTCTGGTACTTCATAGGATCAGAACAGTCAGATCTGTGTCCTTTAACTCTTTCCTTATCTGCTTTTCTGGATTCAGATAGAAGGCATTCCGGTGATAGTTTTCGCTGCAGTTTGGTCCAGTACAATGTGTTCGCTTAGAAACGCATCTAAATGTTTTATCTATACACTTCTCCAACATCACTAACTACGAAAAGGAGTTCCACATTCTTACCACCACAACAGTAAAGAATTCTTTATGCAGTTAATGATTGAACTGCTTCTTGTCCAACTTCATTGTGTGGCCATGTGTCTTTTATAAGAGAACTAAGATTTTTAAAAAATTCTCCCAGCACTAGAGTCGCCATTTTAGGATGTGTATATTGCTATCATATCCCCCTAAAGCATTGCTTCTCCAGGGAGAATAAGTTTAATGTTTGTAGTTCCTCATAACTGAGTTCCACCAGCCCCCTTATTAGCTTTGTTGCTCTTCTCGGGACTCTCTCCAGTTCAAGGAACTACTTATAACAACCTCTATATCGTTTATGAATAAATTAAACACAATTGGTCCTAGGACAGAGCTGGGGCACCCTGCTCACAACCATGTCATCAAAGCCAAAAGACCCCAATTTGTAAATTAATCATTTGTGGGGTGCTGTATCAAATAACTTAGCGAAACCTAGATACACAGACCTTCCTCTATCCAAATTACAGCACCGCTCCTCGTAGAATGTTAAAAGGTTGGTCTGCTAAGAATCTCTCTTACAATTCATTAAGCTTTCCTTAACATTTAGGAACAATGGTCTGGCTATATGGCTTAGTTCTTCAGTTTATTATCCGTTTCCACATTGTTTTTTTTATTATTTCTGGCCTATTTCTATTAATCTGAACGATCTTGATTTTTTTTTAACTTTGTGAACTTCCCCACACATTTACTACATTGAATTCTGTGACATGTATCCATTATGCCTTACAGACACTGCTGTGTCACAGAATTCACAGAGCCTGCCTTCTGAACTGCATATCTGCTGAGAGGAGTTGTTTCTTGAGACACATTTAGTACAGGAATCACAGCTTGCAGTCAGCAAAACATGGCCAGCAGATACAACGTGAATGGAGATTGATTTTTCAAATAAGCTTATCAGTTTGTATTGCTATTACAATGCTAATGTTATAAAATTAAAGTTTTATGCTGTGATCACAGAACATTTCAATCTTTGCTACTTTTTTTTTTCTTTACAGGAGAGAAGGCTACATATGTATATTGTTTACTGTCAAAATAAACCAAAGTCAGAACATATTGTTGCAGAATATATTGACACGTATTTTGAGGTAAATATAATATTGTGCACAACATGTGCTTTAGGCCTAACCCAAAATGCTAATTTTGCTTTTCATCTCTTAAAATGGATCAGTACTCTAATCAACAGTCTTGTACACATTTACAAATATATCCTTTGTGATGGCTTAAGTATCTTGCTTTCCTTTTAAAATCTCTTTAAAAAAAAATGATTATGAGGTTACTGATGACTGAAATAAGAAAAAAAATAATCTCATTCACTGAGTCAGAAGTCAAAATTTACTTTAAAACTGAGCATGCTGTACTTGTTTATAAAACTAACCCATAGTGTAAAACTTAGATGGACCATCTCGCTAGAAACATTATTTAAAAGAAAATGCATTGAGTAAAACTGGCCATACACTACAACATTTTTGAACAAACCTTTGTACAAACATACATATCAAAATTCTTAGTATTTTCTAAAGCATCGTTCAGAAGTATTTCAACATTTTGTTTGATTTTAACATTCTGTTTTAGAATTATGGGCTTTCCTGAACAAAAACCACATTCCCTGTTAAAAAATAAAATAAATAAAATTGCTTGAGAATAATTTTCCATCTTTCTCTTTCGAATTTTCTCAGTACTGCAGTTAGAAACGAATATTGATTTGACACCATCCGCTATTACAAGATCAAACAGAAGTTCCTAAAACATCAAATTTAAAACAAAATTCTACAATTGCATGTCCAGCTTAAGCGTATTTCTTCCAAACAATGGTTTCAGCTGTAACTCTTTCTGCTTGTGCAAAAATAACATTCATAAATATAGTTTAATACTTTGTTCTATCAGCCAAAAATAGATCTTCTTGAAGTGATACTAAAGTCTCATTTTTTAAAAATAAAAAACATGTCATACCTGCTCTGTGCAGTGGTTTTGCCCATCGCAGTCCAGATCCTTCTTTTCTCAGGTCCCTCTTCGGTGCTCTTGGTCCCTCCCTCCTGTTTAGTGCCCCCACAGCAAGCACCTTGTGTCAATTCAGACACAGAGCTGTGGCCTGGCCCCGCCCCCTCTCTCTCCTCATTGGCTCACTGACTGACAGCAGCTGGAGCCAGTGGCGCTTTGCTGCTGTCTCAGCCAATGAGGAGGGAGAGTCCCAGAAAGTCTAGTCTCCCGTGCACATTGCTGCATCGAGATCAGGCTCAGGTAAGTATTAGGGGGACTGAGGGGGACTTCTGCACACACAAGGCTTTTTGTCTTAATGCATAGAATGCATTGAGATAAAAAACCTTCTGCCTTTGCAACCACTTTAACTTGTTCTGCCGTTTACAGTAGGGATGAGCTTCGAGTTTGAGTCGAACTCATGTTCGACTCGAACATGGGCTGTTCGCAAGTTCGCCGAACAGCGAACAATTTGGGGTGTTTGCGGCAAATTCGAATGCCGCGGAACACCCTTTAAAGTCTATGGGAGAAATCAAAAGTGCTAATTTTTAAGGCCTATATGCATGGTATTGTCATAAAAAGTGTTTGGGGACCTGGGTCCTGCCCCAGGGGACATGTATCAATGCAAAAAAAAGTTTTAAAAACGGCCGTTTTTTCTGGAGCAGTGATTTTAATAATGCTTAAAGTGAAACAATAAAAGTGTAATATCCCTTTAAATTTCGTAGCTGGGGGGTGTCTATAGTATGCCTGTAAAGGGGTGCATGTTTCCCCTGTTTAGAACAGTCTGACAGCAAAATAACATTTCAAAGGAAAAATTACCTGAAGGGCCTGGTATGGAATTTAGGGGGATCCCCCACGTCATTTTTTTTTTTTTTTTAATTTTGGCCGGGGTTCCCCTTAATATCCATACCAGACCTGAAGGGCCTGGTATGGAATTTAGGGGGGGCCCCCACGTCATTTTTTTTTTTAAATTTTGGTTCGGGGTTCCCCTGTGGGGAATTCCCATGCCGTTTTTATCAATGAACTTCTATGTGTATTGTCGGACCGGCAATGCATTAATAGCCGCGAGTATTTTTAAATGAGTTTTTTTCCTTTGAAATGTCATTTTGCTGTCAGACTGTTCTAAACACGGGAAACATGCGCCCTTTTACAGGCATACTATAGACACCCCCCAGGTACGAAATTTAAAGGGATATTACACTTTTATTGTTTCACTTTAAGCATTATTAAAATCACCGCTCCCGAAAAAACGGCCGTTTTTAAAACTTTTTTTTGCATTGATCCATGTCCCCTGGGGCAGGACCCAGGTCCCCGAACACTTTTTATGACAATAACTTGCATATAAGCCTTTAAAATTAGCACTTTTGATTATTCATGTTCGTGTCCCATAGACTTTAACGGTGTTCGCATGTTCGAACAAATTTTTTGCCTGTTCACATGCTCTGGTGCGAACCGAACAGGGGGGGTGTTCGGCTTATCCCTAGTATACAGTAACAATTCCATCTGTATGACAAACATGGTGCTAATGTTAGTTATAAGAACAATGTTTTTTTTCTATAAATTAAAAAATATATATAATTGACATACATTAACTAATTCAAATCATTAAAAAATTGTACTTGAAATCAATATATACAATAAAAATCTATTTATCTTTCAATAGATTTTTATTAAAAATGTAAAGAAGAATTTGACACTAGTGTTGTCATGTCACGTTAACATTGCAAAAAGTACTGAGTAGAGCTGCACGATTCTGGATAAAATGAGAAACACGATTTTGCTTAGAATAAAGATCACAATTCTTGGCTTAACATCATCTTCCACATTATACCAAAAAATGGGCTAACTTTACTGTTTAGTTTTTTTTTTTTTATTTATTGAAGTGTAGTTGTTCCCAAAATATTGTGTTTGAAAGACTGCTGCGCATATAAAGTGTGACATAAAATATTGCAACGACCGCCATTTTATTCTTTATCCTCTGATAAAAAATATATACCGTATATACTCGAGTATAAGTCGAGGCCCTAATTTACCTAAAAAAAAAATGTGAGGAAAAATTTATTGACCCGAGTATAAGACGAGGGTGAGAAATGCACAGCTATTGTAAATGGAAAAGAGGGTCAACAATGCCTATTTGCATCCTCACTGTGCCCATTTGCATGCCTCACTGTGCCCATTTGCAGCCATAGGTCCCCCCGAACTTCAAACTCGGTAGTTAAGGGTTCCTAGATGCCCCCTAGCTGCAGCCAAAATTTGGGGTCTCTGAACCCAAAGGGTCCCGAAATGACATTGCTGCAGATTGACACAGTTGACCGACTTTGGGGCCCCGAATCTGGGGGGCCACTTAGTGCTAGGAACCCCAAATTTGGTGTGCAAACCCAGTGGAACAAGCACCATTAAATTTTCAAAGCTGGGGTTTCTAGGACCAAGTAGCCCCGAGATACAGGGCCCCAAAATCGGTTCAGAAAATGTCAAGCACTTTTCTGCAGCAGAGAATGACATTCTCCGAACCGGATTTGGGGCCCTGTATCTCGGGGCCACTTAGTGCTAGGAACTCCAGCTTTGGATATGTTGTGTTACCACGTCCACTGGGTTTGCACACCAAATTTGGGGTTCCTAGCACCATGTGGCCCTGAGATACGGGGCCCCAAATGTTCGGAAAATAAACTTTTTTGCTGCAGAAAAGTGCTTGACTCAAGTATAAGTCGAGGGGGGCACTTTCAGCACAAAAAAATGTGCTGAAAAACTCGACTTATACTCGAGTATATACGGTATAATGTTTGGGGGTTCCAAGTAATTTTCTAGCAAAAGATACTGATTTTAACTTGTAAGTAACAAGTGTGAGAAAAAGGCTTAGTCTTTAGGTGGTTAAACTGACCTCATTTGCAGACCGAAGTTCATCCATTTGATCTCTAAAAGAACCGCATGATACAATGTTTCTTTTTATCTTTCAGTGCTGAGCAATGTTGTGATACACTTTGCCAGCTGCTTTTTGTTTTTGACAGCTGTGAGCAGAGAACTGCACTCTGCACTTGTTACATGAATCGTGGAAATGCTGAATTAAGAATGGTCATTAAGATAAAACATAGAGAAGTGTATCTTTTTTTAAAGCAGGACACCGGGATTTTCAAAAATCCCCCTTTAGTACACCCCCCAACACAAAACTCTAAACAGTTATTACATTTGTATAATTTCTTACAGTTTAAAGTGGAGTTTCACCCAAAAATGGAACTTCTGCTTTAAGTGCTGGTGAGCCCCTGACATGCCACATTTGGCATGTAATTTTTTTGGGGGGGAGCGGGTACCCTGTTTTGACAGGCATCCAGCTCCCACTTCCTCCCCTGGTGCCGGAAGGAAGATCACCTTTCCCCCCTCCCTCCCTGCAATCGTCTGAGACACGTTACAGGTCCCAGAAGATTGCCATTTACAGCGCAGCTCGCCCAGCTGTGAAGCCACAGCTGGGCGCCCACAGGTAGAATGCCGGCACCGTGGAGAGGAGCGAGGCTTTGTACACCCGTATTGCTGGACCGTGGGACAGGTGAGTGTCTGATTATTAAAAGTCAACAGCTACACTTTTTTTAGCTGCTGACTTTTAAATGGGTGGAACTCTGCTTTAAGAGAGATGTCTGATTTAATTTTCAAGAAGTCAGCTTTGTGATTCAAAAAATGCATCATCTTTTCTTGCAGGGAGGATCTCTTAGAACAGTGATTGCATCATATCCTCTTCTCTCTCTCTAGCTGTAATCAGCCTACATTTCCCATGAATCCTTGGGATGGGAGTGAATATGGGAGGTACACCAAGCTTGTACATGTAAATGTGTACTCGCCCGGGGGCGTGGCCAAGATGGCGATCTGAGAGGAAGCAAGTTCTAGAGATCCGTCTTATATCCTATCTCCTGGCGGTTTTTCCCATCACAAAGTGGATAGAACAATCCCAGATGCCATACAAAACAAGGCACAGGGGGAAGAAGATTCGTATTCCACCGGGCGAGGAGATAACCCCGCAAGGGACTCCCCACGTGCAAGCCTCCCCTGAACGTGCAAGGAACATGGCGTCCCAAACGGACATGGAGGAGCAGTCGGATGTGCAGCGACTTGGTTTTCAGGAGGTAATGGCCGCGATAGCCTCATACCAAACTGCACTGACTAACAAAATTGAGGCTGTACAACTTGATGTTGGCCTCATCCGACAGGACTTTGACAAACTCCGTGCTCGGGTGTAGAAAGCGGAGCAGCGTGTGGGGCTGACGGAAGACACGGTCACAGAGCACACAGCATCGATCCGCACCTTACAAACGAAGGTCAGAGCGCTGGAATATAAGGTCGACGACGCAGAGAATAGGAACAGGAGGAATACCCTCCGCCTCGTAGGCATGCCGGAGGGCGCGGAGGGGAAAAACCCCACGATCTTTGTAGAAGAGGTGCTAAGAGAACTACTGCCGGCGGCGCAGTTTTCGCCTTACTTTACGGTAGAACGCGCTCACAGGATCCCTCCAGTCCCGGGACCACCAGGATCTAACCCCCGCACCTTAATCTTTCGGCTACTTAATTTTAGGGACCGGGACGAGATACTCCGCGCAGCTCGCAGAGCGGGTGAGTTAAAATATCAGAATGCCACCCTGATGTTCTTTCCCGATTTCTCACTTGAAACACAAAAATTGCGTAGGTCCTTTGACCAGATCAAAGTGGGGCTACGGGCGCGAAATATCAAGTATAGTATCCTGTTCCCTGCTAAGCTGAGGGTGCAGGATGGTGAAACAGTTAAATTCTTTACCGCGCCTCGTGATGCTGCCGCGTGGCTGGAATCTTTACCTCCACACCGCTAAGAGTAAATTTCAGGAACACCCGCCTTATGCTCATGCAAGTTAAAATACACCTGTGGTTTTTTTTGTTTTTATTCAGTCTCCTATTGGTTTTTGAGTCTGACTAATCGTTGTGTTTTTATAACAGATGGGGATCGGAACTCAGTACATCCCGGCCCTACAATAGTTTGCGGTACTGGAACTCTTTTGTGTAATATGCTGTGCAGGGGAAGCAGTGGAGTCACCTTCTCACAACCCGATTGCCAGTGAATCCACAGCTGCAGCTCATTAACTCTGTCCTTGAGCTATAATTTGGACTATAGAAATGGATCGGTGGAAAGTGCCTAATATACTTTGTGATGCCGCCGCATGACTGTGACTCTTGCCCCCTGCCCAGCCAAGCATAATTTCCATGCTTACTGGACATATGCACACGCAAGATATAATAGGACGGGGACGAACTGTTGTGTATACCTTAATGGATAAGCTGTGTGACGCACCGGGACTGGTGTCGATGTGGTGTGGACTTTACTAATAAAACAGCCTCGTTACTGATTGGGGGAACTACATTACATAGAAGATCTGATCGGCCCTGCACCGTTATCAATTCGGCATGGGGTAGTCGACCCCCTGGTACTGAAACATTGGCTGCTGGGGGGAATGATCCTTTGACACAAGTGCTTGGGGCCTGTTGAGATACAGCAATCCAGGAACTAAATTACTCTGATTCCAGTTATAACTCATGTGACAACCCACAGGTTGGTTGTACTAGGAAGCACACTATGGGTCTTAGTCCTGTTGATGTTATTGAAGACAGGGTACCTGTGATTATAGGGTTGGCATACCTTATTGTGCCCGAAATTCATTTATATGTTAAAGGTTATTTTTTATTTCTTTATGAAGATCGTTTTGTAACTAAGATATGTACCCCTGGGATTTTCCCAGGAGATAATCTATGCAATATGAACCAGCAACTCTGTTGCCTTGTCAGGTAACGCTTCACGCTACAAGTGCTCGCCCTCTTTTAAGTAAGATGTTGGGGGTTCAGGGTATGAAGCATCCTCGGTTACGGAGGGGGATGGGGGGGGGGGATATCTGCCGTTGCAGATTGTTGAAGTTGCTAAGTTTGTAAGTTTTATAAAGGAGTGGCTCGATTGTAGTTGGAATGTTACTGACTCACACATACATTACATACATGTAAACAATTCATATAAAGCCTCCTTAGGCCTAAGGGGGACGGTGAGATGGATAGAATGTCTGTATCTAGGGGGTTGGTTGGAGGGAGGGTGGGACGTGCGGATCCTGCTTACACAATTGAATATGAGAGGGGATGGCTGAGATATCTATTATATCCTGGAATGTCCGGGGCTTAAATTCAGCCACAAAAAGGTCATTGGTTTTTAAATACCTACAAAGATACAATCCACACATCTGTATACTTCAGGAGACCCACTTGATAGGCAGGCGTGTCTTAGGACTCAGGAGGGCATGGGTGGGAGCTCATCATCATTCTACCTACTCAAATTATGCGAGGGGTGTAAGCATTTTGGTCCGCAGGTCCCTACCTCTGCAGATTCTGGATGTTAAGACTGACCCGGGGGGCAGATACGTTATTATTAATGCCTCACTCTGTGATAGAGGAATGGTGCTGGTAGGTCTATATCTTCCACCTCCGGCTGAAGTACAATTGCTAAATGACATTATGCAATTGGTAATGGGGTTTAATGTACCTGAAGTTATTTTTGGCGACTTTAATATGGCTCCATCACAGGATCTGGACAGATTACACATGGTGACCCGTAACGCATTGGCCTTGGGGGGATGGGCTGACACGTTCCCTCTTACAGACGTGTGTTGCGCCACTTTCACCCAAATAAGAGAGAGTATACGTGCCACTCGGCCTCATATCGAGCACTCTCACGAATAGACCTTGTATATGCCTCACCTGGGGCATTGCATTGGGTAGGGGCAGTGGAGCATTTGCCTCGTGGCATCTGAGACCATGCCCTTGTCTGCCTTAAAATCTCACTGATTAAATCTCCAGGGCTTAAATTGTGGCGTCTGTCCGGATTCTGGGCCAAAGATGATAGCGTCCAGGAAAAAATGATGGAGAATATCTGTAACTATTGGAATGAAAATGGGGAATCTGCTAATGCTAATGTGTTATGGGATGCATTTAAGTCTAAGATGAGGGGGGATTATATTGCCCGTATATCTTTCTTGCAAAAAGAGGCTTCCAAGATTCGGGAGACTTTAGAGGAGAAGGCCGCTGGATATGAGTCAGATTATATTCAATCCCCTAATGATAACTATTATTTATGGCAGAACTCCCTACGTGAGCTCTCCCTACATAACGTGGAGCAGACTAAAAAATCTATGCTTTACACTAAGCAAAAAATATTTGAGCACGGAAACAAGAATGGGCGTCTATTAGCTTGGCTAACAAAAAAACAGACAGCTTTCACTCACATAGCTAGTATTCGGAATGCCAATGGGCAGCTACTTTCTTCACCAGAGGAAATAAATGCGGAATTCCTGAAGTTTTTCAGGGAGGTGTACACCTCTAGAGCCCAGTTAAAACCATTAGAATTACAGGAATATCTAGATGCAATCCCTTTCCCGTCCCTATCAGAGGAACATAGAAATTTATTAGAGGGGGATTTTTCCCTGGAAGAGGTCCAGACTGCAATTGGTAGTTTGCAGTGCGGGAAAACTCCGGGTGCAGACGGCCTTCCCACAGAGTTTTATTCACAACATGCTGAAGTGCTCGCCCCCAGGATGAAGTCCCTCTTCTCTGGCCTGGTAGAGACAGACGCTCTCCCAGAGTCTATGGAGGAAGCTATTATAGTTCTAATACCCAAACCTGGTAAGGACTCACAGGAATGTGCATCCTTCAGACCAATATCTTTACTCAATGTTGATGCAAAAATCCTAGCAAAGATTTTAGCTAACCGTTCGTCGTCGGTAATCTCCATCCTGGTTCATGTCGACCAAACAGGGTTTATGCCGGGCAAAGGTACCGACATAAATCTTAGGCGCCTTTTCTTAAACCTGTCGTTCGGTCATGATATAGCGGGATCTCGGGTGATTGCCTCTCTAGACGCCGAAAAGGCGTTTGACTCTGTAGAGTGGTTGTACCTTTGGGGGGTGTTACATCAATTTGGGTTTGGACCCAAATTCATACGCTGGCTGCAACTACTCTACAGAGCTCCCAAAGCAAGGGTACGTACCAATGACCGAATATCAGACGCATTTTCCTTACACAGGGGCACCCGCCAAGGTTGCCCCCTGTCCCCTAGTTTATTTTCCTTGGCCTTGGAACCTTTAGCAATTTTAATTTGTGAGTCACAGGAGATTAAGGGAATTTGGGTTGGCAACCTGGAAGAAAAAATATCCCTATATGCGGATGATGCGCTACTTTATCTAAATGACTCTGGACCGTCGTTGTCTGCCGCCCTGGTGTTATTTGATAGATTTGGTGCATTATCAGGCATCCGTATTAATTGGAACAAATCGATCCTTTTTTCCCTGGATAAGCAGCCCCAAGGCCTACACAATCTTACACCACTACAGTGGGTTGGAGAATTCAAGTATCTTGGGGTCAAGGTATCTAGGGATGTCGCCAAATACTATACTTTGAACCTGCTCCCATTGCTTAGACTCCTACGGGAGAAATGCCAGTCTTGGTCCGGACTTCCATTGAACTTATTAGGCCGTATAAGTATTCTCAAAATGGTTATCCTACCTAAGTTCAATTATTTTTTCTGGAACAGTCCGATTTGGATACCGCAGGTCTTCTTCCAAGAAATTGATAAATGCATCACCTCTTTTATATGGAATGGTTCTATACCAAGACTGGCAAAGACCACACTGCATGCACCAACACAACTGGGGGGATTGGCCCTCTCGGATTTTAGGGTGTATTACTGGGCAGCTATGATGGTCACGGTATACTGGTGGTTTGCGGCGAGTAAATCTAATGCTGCGGTTTGTGTAGAGGCAGCCTGGCTAGGCTCACTACAGGAACTGCAAAATTTAGCGTATAGAGGAGTGGGAGCTTATAAAGATCTCCCTGCCCCAACTAAGGTGACGATAAAGGTTTGGATTGCGGCTAGACGTTGGTTCCTCATAGCGGGTCAATGGTCACCGGTCCAGCCTCTCTGGGGAAACCCTAATCTGCCTCATTTTAGATCAATACCAGACCCTCAGGTCTGGGCGAGATTCGGCATTAAGACCCTAAGGGATATTATGCCTACGGGCACACTGATGTCATTTTCGCAATTAGCTAGGAAATACGAGCTACCTGGGTGGATGTTCTTTCGCTATTCTCAGTTGAGGCACGTGGCCAGGGCCCAATTCCAAACGCAGCCTATTCTGAAATTGGACCCCGTAGAGAATCTATTGTCCTGTGAAGACCTAAAAAAGCCACTCTCGGCTTTATATGGTATTTTACTTCCAATTAATAGCGTTAAAATGGATAGACTCTGGGAACAATGGAAGGCTGATATTCCATCGTTGGAGAGGGATGACTGGGAATACAGTCTTGAGCAGAGCAAGCTAGTTATAGCTGCAGGAGATAAACTTATACAGACCAAGTTCCTCCATAGGGTTTATTTCACCCCGGTTCGCATGTCTAGAATATATCCTGACAGAGATCCACAATGCCCCAGATGTTTGACACATCCGGGCTCATACCTGCATATGTTCTGGGGGTGCCCTATGCTGTCAAACTTCTGGGCGGGAGTATTTGATTATTTAAACGTCCGCCTCGAGTTGAACGTCCCTGCTACGCCTGAATTAGCCTTACTGGGTATACACGATGATGATCAGAGATCACATCACAGTAAATTGTTAATCTCATATTTGCTCTTTTATGCTAAGAAAGAAATACTGTGCAAATGGACATCTTCTGTCCCCCCGGATGTAGTTACATGGGAAAACAAAGTAAATGCTGCCCTCCCGCTGTATAAGTTGACGTACATCAACCGTGGATGCCCATGGAAATTTGACAAAGTCTGGTCATCATGGACGTCGATTTAGACGGTGGGACATTGTCAGTAGAGTGGTGGATGTGCTGTTTGACCCCTGCTTTCTGCTGGTGTTTTCGATCTCCGCTGCCTCCCCTCCCTCCCCCTCCAGGGATGTGGTCCCTGCCCTCTTTCCTGTATTCTCCTCCCTCTATTAATCAGGTTATATACCCCCTGAACAGGGAATTACGAATATACTGTTTACGATGTATGCTTTGTATGAAATGCTGACAAAACTGTGACAACTGTACTTCTTGTAACAACGAAATATTATTTTCTACAATAAAGCACTCCTGGTTGTAAAAAAAAAAAAAAAAAATGTGTACTCGTCCACTTCAACATAAATCGCACCCCTCATTCTGCAGCCAGCAAGCCATACATAACGCACGGTATGATAGGTTACAGCCTTATAAATACAAAGCATTTTAATATAAATGCATAATAATATAATATTTAATGCATTTAATAAATACATTTTAATTAAATTAATGCGTTTAATATAAATGCAAACCAGTGCAGCTTGTCAGGGACCACCAGTGCATCATGTCAGGGACCACCAGTGCATCATGTCAGGGATCACCAATGGATCATGTCAGGGACCACCAGTGCATCATGTCAGGGACCACCAGTGACGCTCGTTAGGGACCACCATGTCAGGGACCTCCAGTGCTGCTCGTTAGGGACCACCATGTTAGGGACCACCACGTCAGGAACCACCATGTCAGGGACCGCCATGTTAAAAAGAGGTTTCACCAAGAGTGCACTAGAGCGTTGCTACCATCCCATACATATATATGTAAAGAAAGGTCCCCCAAAAGAGGGTTGGGACTTTGAAGGCAACTAAGTATAAATGCAAAAACAGATAATGTACAGTATAAACGTAATGTATTAAATATAATTGTAATAAGAGCCCAATGCGTTTCACAATCTTGTCCTTTCTTCAGGGGCTTTTGAACATGGAGAACAGTGTGCATCTATGAAAAAACATATATTAGCGTTGAGACACATAGATACAAGGGCATGTGATGAGCATTGTTGAGGTCGGAAAAGCAAACAAAAATCACCCACCTAAGCATGATCCAACCACCAATCACAAAAAACAAAACAAAAACCAAATGTAACCTGGTTTTGAAGAGATGTATGTTCACTGCTGGATGTCAAAGCTGGGGTAGACAGAGGAAAAAGGTCCAAACGGAAAGTTGAGGTAATCCCCTGGGACCAAGTGATAACACTCGGTTCAAGTATTTGCTGTCAACAGGCAATCAGCGCCGGCTGTGTTGTTTGCAGCATGCCCAAATATTAACATATAAATGTTCAAGAAAACAAGTAGTAGTACCTGTTTGATCAATATGAGAGAACAAAAAAATAATAAATTATAATGCAACTGATTATATCTATTATAGCGATTGCATAAGTTGTATAATTAGAAAGGACAGTAATGAATAGAATGGGTTAATTGAAAAATAGCCATCAATATATAGACTGAAAGTATCTAAATATTATCTTTCAGTCAGGGCATAAGAATTCCAAACCATTGTCATCCAGAAAACCTTATAATATTCTGTCTCGTGTCCAATTAGGAGACAATAACATTCAAGCAAGCAATACTGCAATGTGCTTGATATAAACTTTATAGGGGCTAAAAAGACGCCTGCATCTGTGCAGAGCAACCTAGTCATCAGCTGTTGAGTTTGATTGAAAATACTAACAGTGTGTAGTGACGTCAGCAGCAGTGCAGGCGGCAACGAATCATCCGTAAACGCTATACGTTACTGCGCATATGTATGAAGACCTCAGAGCGAACTGCTTGCACTAGTTGATTAATGGAAGTGTCAGTGTCGGCGCCGTGAATGGTCACATCATCACTGATGTCTATCTTAGACTGGCAAGTACATGCCAGTACTTAAACGTAGTAACAACAGAGCTACGTAGCAACGTCACTGCGGAGGTTCACGTCAATCAGCCATTCCCATTACACTGCACAAAAGCGCAAACCAAAAACAGGAAGTGCCAGTACTTAAACAAGTACATACCAGTACTTAACCTCCCTGGCGGTATGATTATTTCGGATTTTAGGTGCTGAAAGCGGTACAATTATTTTGCATGGAAATTTGGCGTTTTATATTGTAGGCCTGTAATTCTTAACAATAACACACTTAAATCTGTCCACCAAAGAGTCTAGTAGATATCCCGGGTATGATGAAGTTTTAAACACAAAATCATAAATTATAATATAATAAATAATTAAAAAATAATAATAAAATAATAATAAAATACATTTCCCCACTATTCACTATTGCTCAATTCTGCAAGTGTTCTAATTTACTATCGCTGTTTTCTAGCTGGTCTAAAGCCACTTTTGACGTAAAGGGACACTTTTTGGTTGCTATGGACAATCTCCAGTTTTCACTCAGAACAGTATATAAAATATAAAACTGCATGCAGGGCACTGGACAAAGCACTGGGGACAAAAGGGATGTGAAATAATTTCATACAGTACTGTAATCTGTAAGATTACAGTACTGTATGTGTTATGATTTTTACTTTTTTTTAAATTTGCCGCCAGGCTCCGCCCCGTGTGCCACGATGCTCGCAGGGAACGGAGCCTGGCACAGAGAGGCTTCGGAGGAGGATAGACCCCGCAGACACAGCGGGGGACATCGCAGGATCCTGGGGACAAGGTAAGTAACACGGCACCAGGATCCTGCAATGTAATCCCGAGTGTGGCTCGGGGTTACCGCTTATGGTACTGAAATTTAACCCCGAGCCACACTCGGGAAAACCACCAGGGAGGTTAAACGTGATCACAACAAAACTGCATAGCAACGTAACATCTGGGATTGACGTCAATATGGTGTTCCTAATATGCTGGACAGAAGGGCCAGCAAATAACAGGGAATATCACATTTGAGCCAAAAACCCAACTAATTAGATGATAAGCAAGATATATAAATGTCATGACATAAAAAAGATAATAAAAGAACCACTTGCAAATAGATAATAATAATAGATAAATGAAAATGTCATTCTTGATGTCCGGACTCAACATAGCTGATTTTATGGAGTATTTTATGCAGGCATAACCCCTTTTAGAATGACATAAAGTATAAATCAATAAAAGCAAATCCAGGTCACAGAGATTAATTCTGAGAAATACAAAGGGTGGCAGGATCATGCGTCGGGCAGGTAAGGCAAACAGAATGCCACCCCACCCTCAAGGGATGATGCAGTCACCATTGGCAGACACAACAAACAACGCATCCCCATATAGTGTCCCTCACTGTTGGAAAAAGAGAGAATAAACAAAATCCATGTCTCATAATAGCATATTCTGATTATGATAGTCATACAATTTATAGAATATTACAGAAAATGACTTTCTCAAAAGATATACCAAAGCATTAATAATCAATTTACATATCCTTTTCACTTACACCAGAGCTAAACCCCTCAAGAAAAGGTCTATAACTGAGTACACTTTTGAGGCCCGGTGCAACAGTCGCACCTAACTCCATAATCCGGCGAGATTCTCTCTGGAGAAGGAATTTATTCCAATCTCTACCTCTCACATTTGGATGAATCCTATCAAGGATTATGAAGGAGATTTGAGGGGTTTTACCACTATGTAGGTCCCTCACGTGTCTACCCAGGGGTAGGTCTGGATTGGCTGTGGTTATGCTTTTGATATGTCTTCCTGCCCTTTTTCAAAACTCAAGTTTCGTTTTGCCAATGTAGAAACTATGGCACTGGCATTGCAATATATAAATCACACCCAGAGTCTTGCAGTTCGCAAAGTGCTGAGGTTTGAATGCTCTACCATTAGTTAGAACAATGTGAGATCTCGTATCCAAATATAGGCATATGGCATATGGCACATCCCAGGTGAATGTGTCTAGGCATTTACATGGATCTTTTCTGATTTCTCCTACAAATTCAGAGTGTACTAGTTTATCTTTGAGCGATCTAGCTTTGCGAAATGTAATATTGGGGTGTGATGCTATGTGAGGACAAAGGAGGGGATCAGCCTGTAAGATTTTCAAATTTTTTGATATTTTTATGCTGATTACTAAATTTAGTTATTAATCTAGTGTATTGTGGTTTTGCAGAAATGCCTTTGTCTTTTGGGAAAAGTAGATCAGGTCTCGGTTTGTTGCAAGCCCGCCTATATGCCTATTTGAAGCAGGTGTAAGATTCAATCCTCTTGAGCCTAAGGTATTGGCCATAGGGAAAAGACCGGATGAGCGATTGTGGATGGGTGCTAGACGCATGGAGGATGGAGGCTGTGGGGGGGAGAGGGGAGGGGCGGTGCGTCGAGGACGGAGTGGAGGGGCGGTGACTGGCAGGAGCGGAGGAGGAGAGAGGACAAGGACACCTCCTCCATGGGTGGCACAGAACCGGGGCTGTGAGACCCCTTCCACCCACAACACGTCTGCTTCCTCCCTGCTCCTTTTCAGAGGACTACAACTGGGCATGTCAGACCGCTGGCTGAACTTAGGAGAGAGATAGAAGCCAGCGGTCTTACAAACAGGATGTCAGCAGGCAATAACGGTTTTTCAGCAAGTTCAGCAGCCTATTGTAGAGGAACTACAAATCTCAGTAGAACATGGATGGCAAAGTTTGTGACGGTAGGAGATCAGCAACAAGGACGTGGAAAAAAAATTTGACCGGAGTTCTGCTTTAATGCTTCTTCTAAATAAAGACCAAGGTATGAGTGAAGAAAAAAAGATAATGGAAAAGGAATGGGGAACACGTGAAAAGTTCTTGGAATATAGCTGCAATTTTGATGGCTAGGGTAAAACCTTCCTAAAACAAAATATAATCACCTGTCCCATTCTATCACTTATCCCAGAAATAATTTTCTTTTATTCCTTATCTCCGGACAGTGGGCAAATAATTGCTTTATGCCCTGTTAATTAGATTCACACCCAGAACCGCTGAAAATGTATAGTGCAAATATAGCCTAATATTATAGAGCTACAGTGCATCTGGAAAGTATTCACAGCTCTTCACTTTTTCCACAATTTGTTACAGCTTTATTCCAAAATGGATTAAATTCATTATTTTCCTCAAAATTCTACAAACAATACCCCATAATGACTACATGAAAGAAGTTTGTTTGAAATCTTTGCAAAATTTATTAAAAATAAAAAACAAAAAAAAATCACACGTACAGTGAGGGAAAAAAGTATTTGATCCCCTGCGGATTTTATACGTTTGCCCACTGACAAAAAAATGATCAGTCTATCACTTTATTGGTAGGTTTATTTTAACAGTGAGAGACAGAATAACAACAAAAAAACACATTTCAAAAAAGTTATAAATTGATTTGCATTTTAATGAGTGATATAAGTATTTCACCCCTTCGCAAAACATAGTTACATAGTAGGTGAGGTTGAAAAAAGACTCAAGTCTATCAAGTCCAACCTATGTGTGTGATTATATGTCAGCATTACATTGTATATCCCTGTATATTGCGGTCATTAAGGTGCTTACCTAATAGTTTTTGGAAACTATCGATGCTCCCCGCTGAGACCACCACCTCTGGAAGGGAATTCCACATCCTTGCCGCTCTTACAGTAAAGAACCCTCTACGTAGTTTAAGGTTAAACCTCTTTTCTTCTAATTTTAATGAGTGGCCACGTGTCTTGTTAAACTCCCTTCCGTGAAAACGTTTTCTCCCTATTGTGGGGTCACCAGTACGGTATTCATAAATTGAAATCGTATCCCCTCTCAAGCGTCTCTTCTCCAGAGAGAATAAGTTCAGTGTTCGCAACCTTTTCTCATAACTAATATCCCCGACACCCTTTATTAGCCTAGTCGCCCTTCTTTGTACTTGCTCCATTTCCAGTACATCCTTCCTGAGGACTGGTGCCCGGTACTGGACAGCATACGCTAGGTGCTGCTGAACCAGAGTCTTGTAGAGCAGGAGAATTGTCGTTTTATTTCTGGAGTTGATCCCCCTTTTTAATGCATCCCAATATTCTGTTTGCTTTGTTAGCAGCAGCTTGGCATTGCATGCCTTTGCTGAGCCTATCATCTACTAGGACCCTCAGGTCTTTTTCCATCCTAGATTCCCCAAGAGCCACAGTGTATAGATTGCATTCATATTTTTGCCATCCAAATGCATTATTTTTCAATTTTCTACATTTGCCATGTAGTTGCCTACTCCATTAATTTGTCCAGATCTTTTTGCAAGGTTTCCACATCCTGTGGAGCAGTTATTGCCCTGCTTAGCTTAGTATTGTCCACAAATACAGAGATTGAACTGTTTACCCCATCCTCCGGGTAGTTTATGAACAAAGTAAATAGGACTGGTCCCAGCACAGAACCCTGGGGGACCCCACTACCCACCTCTGACCATTCCGAGTACTCCCCATTTTCACCACCCTCTGAACTCGCCCCTTTTGGCCAGTTTTCAATCCATGTACAAACTCTATGGTCCATGCCAACGGACCTTATTTTGTACAGTAAACGTTTATGGGGAACTGTGTCAAATGCTTTTGCAAAATCCAGATACATCACGTCTACGGGCCTTCCTTTATCTAGATGGCAACTCACCTCCTCATAGAAGGTTTATAGATTGGTTTGGCAAGAACAATTCTTCATGAATCCATGCTGATTACTGCTAATGATACCGTTCTCTTTACTAAAATCTTGTATATGGGGGGCGTGGTCAAGCTGGCGATCTAGGCAGATGTGTGTTACTGGAGCTCTGCTCCTACCTGGTCCTTTTTATCCGTTTAATTCAGGCTAACCTCTACATGCCCCCTATGCAAGGTCCGTCGGGAGCACCCCCTTGCACATTCATTTTTCGCATGCTGAACTATCAGGACCGGGACCTGGTGCTCCAGGAGGCTAGGAAGGTGGCTGAGCTCCGCTTCGATAACGCACGGCTTATGATCTTCAGGGATTATTCAGTCGAAACCCAGAGGCTCCGCAGAACCCTCGACCATGTCAAGGCTCAGCTCCATTCAAAAAGCATCAAATACATTATGTTGTTTCTTGCCCACCTCCGGGTGGTGGACGGGGAATCTACACGCTACTTTACTTCGCCGGAGGAGGCTTCCCAGTGGCTGGATACTCTACCAAGGTAACTGTATGTCCTTTACTCCTGGTTTGGTTTTCTGCCTGTGTTCCGGCCTGTCTCCTCTCTCCCTCCCCTGAGTGTGGTTAGCGGTGGCCCCCGCTGTCCCGCCCTGCAGTGATGCTCTGTGATTTCCATGCTCTTGGCCTACCTCTCCTGCTCCTCATGGCTCCCACCCCTTATACTGTTTAATCCTGCAGGAGACACCTCATGGATGTTCATTGCCTGATCCTATTAAGACCACTGGCCGGAGCATTGATTCCTGTACTAATCCGGCATCCCCAAAGCTGTCTCGATCCCTGTTTATTCCCCTCTCCTTTTCTCACTGGGACTGTATACATGCGGGCTACGTTTATGGGGTCCCCAAGTTTGCTGCCTGGTGATGCTGGACAGGGGGCTGCCCCCCTCCCGCCCCGCTGCCCACTTCTACTAACTCGCCAGAGACTCTCTCCTCATTCCCCTTGCCTCGGGCTGCATGGCGGGGTTTACCCGCACATTGCTGGTGGCCCTGCTGGTATCACTCCTTATCCGCCTGCTGAGAACTGCTGCTGCATAATGTTGGCTCTGAGGGGCCAGGTAAACTTTGCTTAGGGGGTGGGGGTGCCATGGGGGACTGCTTGGTGTGGGGGTGGCGGGAGGGTGGTCACACAGATACCTGCTAGGAGATACAGTAGGATGACACGGATGCTGCACTACTGCTGTTCATGTTTGCTATGTTCTAACCTTTTAAGTTTGTGCCCTTTGCTTATGCTAAGCAAACTCATTTAGCACTGCATGTTTTGCTGGTTTCTGTTCCCTGCATCCAGGTTGGGGGCGGTAGCTCAAGGCTTACACTGACTGTATAAACAATGCCTTAGCACCCCCCCCCCGGGTCGCCATCTTTTTCTCCTTGCCCCAGAAGGAGAATTGCCTTAAGTGCTCTGGTTGAGCTGAGTTCTGGGTAAGGGAATGGGCACTCCAAGTTCCCCAACGGTTGTGGCGGGGGGGGGATCTGGGTTTTCTGTTTTTTTTTGTTTGTCACAATGTATGTGTTGCAGCAGTTCTCTCTGGCAGTATGCTTAGGCACAGCTTAGGATTTTATTATGGGTCATCCAGGCCCTCTGTACGGCTGTCTATATAATGCAGCTCGCACGTTTTACTCTCCTGACGTTTTCCTATTGCAGTTTTCTATATGGCTCACATGAGGATGCCCTCCTGGAACGTCCGGGGACTTAGGCCCCTTTCACACGAGGCAGATCTGCTTCCACGGAGTCCGCCTCGGTCCGCCGGCTCAGCGGGAGATCTCTCCGTTGACCTCCACTGAGCCGGTGGATGACAGGTCCCTCTCTGCTCACTGAGCGGGGAGGGGCTTGTCAAGCGCCGCTGCTGCCTATGGAGAGATCGGAGGAAAACGGGCGGCATATCCGTTTTCATCAGATCTCATCCGATCCGATAGCGACGGATCTGAACGTAGAGGCATCCGTCTGCTTTTAGCGGATCGGACCAGGTCGGATGTCAGCGGACATGTCTCCGCTGACATCCATCGCTCCATAGGCTAGCATGGAGCGCCCCCGTTCAGGTCCGCCGTCAAAACTGACAGGCGGACCTGAACGGTCCGACCGTGTGAAAGGGGCCTTAATGACAAAGTGAAACACTCATTTGTCTTCACATGCCTTAAAAAGTATAGTCCACATGTATGTATCTTACAGGAGACACACTTAATGTGAAGTAGGGTGCTTGGCCTGAAGGAGCCCTGGGTTGGGCACTACTACCATGCTACCCACTCTAGTTATGCCCGGGGAGTTAGTATACTGATCCATAAATCCCTAACGTACAAATTACTGGATGTTAATGTGGACCCGGAGGGCAGATACGTGATTTTACATGTGGTTATTGACACTATTGAATTGGTCATTCTTGGTCTGTATACAGTGGGGATGGAAAGTATTCAGACCCCCTTATATTTTTTACTCTTTGTTATATTGCAGCCATTTGTTAAAATCATTTAAGTTCATTTTTTTTCCTCATTAATGTACACACAGCACCTCATATTGACAGAAAAACACAGAATTGTTGACATTTTTGCAGATTTATTAAAAAAGAAAAACTGAAATATCACATGGTCCTAAGTATTCAGACCCTTTGCTCAGTATTTAGTAGAAGCACCCTTTTGATCCAATACAGCCATGAGTCTTTTTGGGAAAGATGCATTTTTGCTCATCACCTGTCCAATACAGTCCCAACAGTGAAGCATGGTGGTGGCAGCATCATGCTTTGGGGGTGTTTTTCAGCTGCGGGGACAGGGCGACTGGTTGCAATCGAGGGAAAGATGAATACGGCCAAGTACAGGGATATCCTGGACGAAAACCTTCTCCAGAGTGCTCAGGACCTCAGACTGGGCCAAAGGTTTACCTTCCAACAAGACAATGACCCTAAGCACACAGCTAAAATAACAAAGGAGTGGCTTCACAACAACTTCGTGACTGTTCTTGAATGGCCCAGCCAGATTCCTGACTTAATCCCAATTGAGCATCTCTGGAGAGACCTAAAAATGGCTGTCCACCAATGTTTACCATCCAACCTGACAGAACTGGAGAGGATCTGCAAGGAGGAATGGCAGAGAATCCCCAAATCCAGGTGTGAAAAACTTGTTGCATCTTTCCCAAAAAGACTCATGGCTGTATTAGATCAAAAGGGTGCTTCTACTAAATACTGAGCAAAGGGTCTGAATACTTGGGACCATGTGATATTTCAGCTTTTCTTTTTTAATAAATCTGCAAAAATGTCAACAATTCTGTGTTTTTCTGTCAATATGGGGTGCTGTGTGTACATTGAGGAAAAAAAATTAGAACTTAAATGATTTTAGCAAATGGCTGCAATATAACAAAGAGTGAAAAATTTAAGGGGGTCTGAATACTTTCTGTCTCCACTGTATACCACCACCGGCCACAATGGCTCTTCTAAAGTTTTTGATTCCTCTTATTCCTGGGTACCCCACTGATAACCTTGTCATTGCTGGTGACTTCAATATGGTTCCGAACCCCTCTCTGGACAGACTGTCTCAAGAGACTGTTGTGGACTCTCCTCTTTTGCAATGGGCGTCTCTCTATAGCCTGACTGATGTCTGGCAATGGAGACACCCAACGGACAGGGTCTTCACCTGTCACTCCAGCTCTCACTGTGCTATGTCGTGGATAAACCTGGTCTTTGTGAGTGGTGGGATGCTCTCCGGGGTCCGCGAGGTGGATATTCTATCAATGGGGATATCAGATCATGCCACTATGCTGTGTAGTTTCCAAACCCAGACACCTCCTTTGGAGAGATTGTGGCGGCTGTCTTGCTACTGAATATCGGATCCCATAGTGGAGGTGGAAATCACGCATATAAATTACTTCTGGCTGACAAATGCAGGCACAGCCGCAGTTCATACTACATGGGATGCATTCAAGGCCTATATCAGAGGTTCCTACCAGACCTCCATTTCTAAAGCCAGACATAATGCATCGGTCACACTGGCAGAGGCTGAGGCTGCGGCCCAGACTCTGGAGTCCCGGTATGTGTTATCCCAGAACCCAATCACCTATCTTGATATGCAGGCTGCCTATCGTGAGGTGATGCTCCTCAGGGTATCCAAGGCAAATAAACAACACCTGGCACAGTCACAGCGCATTTTTGAGTAGGGGGGCAAGACTGGGCGGCTCTTGGCGTGGTTAGCTAAGGAGCTGCAGCCACTCTCATCCATCGCCCGAATTTGTGATGCAGACGGTGTTGTGGTTGACCATAAATGTCCGGTTTGCCTCATATTATAGCGGCCTCTACTCATCCAGGGTGGACTACTCTGGGGCAGAGCTGAGCCTATTCCTAGATCAAATCGCTTTCCCCACCCTTTCTGACACAGCCCATGAAAGCCTTGATGGCTTCATAACTGTGGAAGAGGTCCAACAAGCTCCGGGTGATCAAGTAGGGAAGACCCAGGCGTGGACGGGATCCCCCCCAAATTCTACAAGCAGTATGCTGAGCAGCTAACACCTAAGCTTCATGCAATGATAGTCAAAACCTTGAAAGACTGAACGCTCCCTGCCTTCATGGCGGAGGCGGTTATAGTTGTTATACCCAAACCAGGTAAGTACCCCGAGTTGTGTACTTCTTATCGACCTATATCATTGCTCAATGCTGATGCCAAGGACCTCACCAAGGTCTTGGCGCGAATATTGAACAAAGTTATACTTACCCTGGTCCATGAGGACCAAACTGGTTTTATGCCGGGTAAAGGCACGGATATAAAATTACGGAGGCTTTACATGGTTCTGAGTTCTGATAAGCACCCGACCCCCTCGGATGCAGTGGCCTTCCTGGATGCTGAAAAAGCATTTGACTCGGTTGAATGGGTTTATCTATGGGAGATCCTACTCCGCTTTGGCTTCGGTCCTAGGTTCATCTAATGGGTGAAAGCTTTGTATGACTCCCCGAGAGCTAGAGTGTGCACTGGGTCCATTCTCTCGCCCACCTTTTGCCTCCAGAGGGGAACGAGGCAGGGTTGCCCACTTTCCCAAGTGCTTTTTGCTCTAGCTATAGAACCAGTGGCGATCCTGTTACGCACCGCCCCTGCAGGTCAAGGAATATCTATAGGGTTGGTAGAGGGGAAGATCTCCCTCTATGCCGACGACACCCTTTTATATCTCAGAAACACGGACTCCTCACTGCGAGAAGGTCTCTCACTTATAAACTCCTTTGGCAGCATTAATTGGGAAAAATCTGTCCTGTTTGCACTACATCCCTTTAAAGATAAGCTACCGATAGACACCCCGCCACAAATAGTCTCCCAATTTAAGTATCTGGGGGTGGTTGTCCATAGTGACGTTTCTCAATTTATCCCACTCAACTTAGAACCTGTGTTGTCCTCCTTGACTCGGATAAGTTCCGCCTGGAGGTCCCTACCCCTCACTCTAGTCGGTAGGGTCAATCTCGTGAAAATATCGGTACTACCCAAATTTAATTATGTGTTTAGACAGACCCCAGTCCCCATCCTGCTTACGTTCTTTCAGAAATTAAACAGCCTATTAATCTCCTTTGTATGGAATGGGGGCTCCCCCAGAATAGCACAGACTACTCTCCAGCTCCCAGTTTCTCTGGGAGGCCTGGCGATGCCCTGCTTAATCAAATACTATTGGGCTGCGGTCCTGGTGACGGTCCAATGGTGGCTGTCTGAGGAGCCAGCTAACCCTGCGGCCACCTTGGAGGCGGCGTTGCTGGGTTCCTACTCCGAACTTAGGAACCTGATCCACAGGGGGCCCCGATCTAGCCAAAACATCACCCCATTCATGCGTACTACGTTGCGGGTCTGGGATACGGTGAAGGCTAAATTAGAGAAACCTAATAATTGGTCCCCACACACTCCTTTGTGGGGGAACCCGAGACTGCCGCACTCCCGGTCCACCCCGGACCCAGTGATATGGGCCCGCTATGGTATCAAAACACTTTCAGATATTGTCTCCTCTGACGGGCTGCGGACGTTTGATGTCCTAAAGGGAGAACGCGGCTTGCCTAACTTTATGTTCTTCAGGTACATCCAGCTCCGCCATGCCTATCAGACACAGTGCCCCCAGCCTATCACGCTGAAAGGCCACTGGGATAGAACGTATGTTGGCCCTGGCTGAGGATCTGAAACCCCTCTCGGCCCTATATGCCGAACTTATTGGCCTGGATACCTCTGCAATTTCCCGGTTGTTCTCCAAGTGGCAGGCGGACATACCTGCTCTCGCTGATGATGACTGGGAGGAGGGCATTCAGCAATATCTCCCCCTCATGATCTTCGCGAGGGATAGGTTCACCCAGTTTAGATTTCTTCACCGTGTCTATTACTCGCCAGAACGCCTGGCTAAGATATATTCCGACAGGAGTGCCCTCTGCCCTAAATGCAATTCGGAGACGGGTTCTTTCTTTCACGTCACATAGTCTTGCCAACATCTCCAACTATTTTGGAAGGGGGTGGTGGCAGATATCAACGCTATAGGCAAGTTCTAAGTCCCTTGACACCCGCTGACACTGCTACTGGGTATCGTAGACTACTTGGAGGCGACACAGGCTAAGAAACAGTTTGTATTCTACACAGCATTCTACGCTAGGAAGGCGGTCCTCCTAAAACGAAAGGATCCCGCTCCCCCAACGGTGCAACAATGGAGAGCCCTAGTGGATGCAGCTTTGCCATTCTATAAACTAACCTACCTGGGCCCCAATTGCCCCAAGAAATTTGAAAAAATCTGGGGGACATGGATTCGGGTGCGACAGATCACTGTGGACTAAGACCTAAGGGAGGGAGGTGTTAGTGGCGGGACACTCCTGATCCCCTCCCTGTCCAAACCCCCCCCCCACCCCACCCCCGTGGCTGTATGCCTCTAGACCATAGTACTTATAGGTAACGGGCCCCGGGTCCCTATCCCCCCCCATACTTGTCCAGTTTGGAACCATGCCTACGGATCTCCCCACGCATGGGGGCTTTTTCCCCCATCCTCTATGACATTTTGGATGTAACATGTTTTCTTGATCACCTGGCTTTGCTGCATTAATTGTGGATTATAGTTTTTATGTCCCCTTGTTCTGACATCATGGTGTATTACACTTTATCAAGTAGTTTGAATCTCCTGAAGTGTAGACGACTGATAGAATATTGACTCAAATTTCATGTTGTAGTTACCGATTGTCGAGTATGTACCACTGTTCTTTTGTTTCTGAGTTATGTTATGTTTTTGTGTTCTTTAAAATAAATAAACTTTATGTTAAAAAAAAAAAAAAATCTTGTATATAGTCCCTTATCATCCCCTCCAAGAGCTTGCATACTATCGATGTTAGGCTAACTGGTCTGTAATTCCCAGGGATGTATTTGGGGCCCTTTTTAAATATTGGTGCTACATTGGCTTTTCTCCAATCACCTGGTACCATTCCAGCCAGTAGACTGTCAGTAAAAATTAGGAACAATGGTCTGGCAATTACTTGACTGAGTTCCCCTAAGTACTCTCAGATGCAAGCCATCTGGTTCCGGTGATGTATTAATGTTAAGTTTCCCATGTGTAATTTTAATTCTGTCCTATGTTAACCATTGAGGTGCTTCCTGTGATGTGTCATAAACATAAACTCTGCAGTTTTGGTTACTGAAGCCCCCCGATTCCCTCGTGAAGACTGAGAAGAATAAATTCAATACCTTCGCCAGATGTCCTTCCGCATTCTTTATGGGGCCAATATGGTCTGTCCTCCCTTTTTTACTGTTTACATACTTAAAGAATTTCTTGGGATTTTTGTTGCTCTCCTCCGCTATGTGTCTTTCGTGTTCTGTCTTAGCCGCCCTAATTGCACCCTTACATTTCTTGTTGCGTTCTTTATAAAGTCTGAATGCTGATAATGATCCCTCAAGCTTGTATTTTTTGAAGGCTTTCTCCTTTGCTTTTATATGCATTTTTACAGTGGAGTTAAGCCATTCGAGACTTTTGTTCGCTCTTTTAAATTTAGTGATGTTATCTCTCACATTCACTTGTACATTATTCTTGATATATAGGCATACCTGTCCCCCATTTTTACCCTGTCTATCCCTGCGATAAAGGGTATACCCTTGAATGGTTGCCAGCCAGTCATGAGAGCTGTTGAACCAGATCTCTGTAATTCCCACAAAATCCAAATCCTCCTTGTACATCAGTATCTCTAGTTCACCCATCTTGTCCGCCAGGCTCCTGGCATTGGGTGAACATGCCACGTAGTTTAGACCGGTCGCATACTATCCTCTTATTGGGTGTTCTGAGATTGCAACTAGGACTTGTTTACTATACTTACCTTGGGTTTATGTGCTTTATTCAACCTACCACTAATGTCCCCAATACTACCCTCTGGAATATGTTCCATGCTGACTATCTCTACCTCTGGGCTCCCCCCTGTCTCCTAGTTTAAAAACCCCTCTAACTTTTTGCCCATCTTTACTCCCAGCTGATTTGCACCCTCCTCATTTAGGTGCAGTCCGTCCCTTCTATAGTACTGGTGATCGACTGAGGAGTCGGCCCAGTCCTCTAGGAACCCAAACCCCTCCTTACTACAACAGCTCTTCAGCCACTTGTGGCTCGATGTATCGCAAGTATTCCTTAGAATACTACCTTGGAGGTACTTTTCCTCAATTTAGCTCCCAAGTCCCTAAAATCGTTCTTTAGGACACTCCATCTGCCTCTGCCTTTGTCATAGGTGCCACTGTGCACCATGACATCTCGGTCTTCCCCAGCTCCTCCCAGTAATCTGTCCACCAGATCCGTGAGGTGCCGAACCCGAGTGCCCTGTATACAACATACAGTTGGAGCTTCAGGTGTTTGTCCCCTACCATCAGAATCTGTCTTAACTTTTCCTTCGATTCCCCCCCACTCTCACTGGAGGAGTTCTTCCCCTGGCAGCTAGGAGAGTCCCTTAGCTCCAGCAGTGCTAGTCCCTGACTGGTTTCACCAATGTCACTCAATGGAGCGTACTTATTGGGATGCTCCAGCCCTATCGGCCTCCCTGGCACTTCCCCTCTACCCTTCCTGACTGTCACCCATCTTCTTTCCTAGTGCCTGCACCTCTTTGTCTCCACCCGCCTCTGTGCTGGCCCTTGCCGGCACCTGCCGTTTTACGTTCCTGGCTCTCCTTTAGTATGGAGGAACTTCTCAGTGCTGACAGTTGCTTCCCCAGATTCAGAACCTGGGCTTCCAGGGAAACAATGTGCTTACATTTTGCACAGCAGTATTCGCCCCCGATCGGATGATCAAGGAACACATACATGCTGCAAGATGTGCACCGAGTCACATCTCCACACCCACCGGGCATCGTACCTACTAATTTAATGAGGATTGGGGATTATACCCTGTCCAGATTACCTAACATCTAGCTTCCTGACACTAATACTCAACAAGACAATACACAGGTACTCGCTGACCCACGTGCACACACACATACAATACACAAGTACTAACGATCCACACGCACTACTCAGACAACACTCAGGTACTCACAATACACAGGTACTACCTGACACTAATACTCAATATAGCCCACGTGCACTCACAGCACTCGTGTACTTACAATACACAGGTACACACTCGCCCTGCACAGGTACTTGACCCCTGTTACAACCTCTTGTTTTCAACTCTGTTTTTTTAACTAACCACTTAGTCTAGTTCCACTAACTCTGGTTTAACTCACCACTTAGTCCAGTTCCACTTGGTCTAAGTTCCAGCAAGCTCAAAGATGAGCAGGCTCACAATGAGTTCTACAGAAGGTTATATAGGCCTCAAGCACCTGTGACCAATTAACCACTCCCCTTAATTGGTGGGCTGAAGGAAGCAAGGAAAAAAAAGCTGTTTAAAAAGTGACAGAAAAAAGTGTTAAAAAGCTACAAGGAAAAGCCCCAAAAAGAACCTAAAAATGCAAACCCAGCAATCACCAGCAGTCAGAAATAAAAACGTGTTCACGCTTTCCACTCAAGGTCCCCACTGTTTAGCTTCCAACCAGCAGTCTGGCCTTTAGTTTCCAACCACCAGTCAGTGAGGTGAGGTTGAAAAAATAAGTCCAACCTATGTGAAAAACATGACTTAGTACTTGGTGGCAAAACCCTTGTTGGCAATCACAGAGGTCAGACGTTTCTTGTAATTGACCATCAGGTTTGCACACATCTCAGGAAGGATTTTATCCCACTACTCTTTTGCAAGTCATTAAGGTTTTGAGGCTGACTCGAACTTTCAGCTCCCTCCACATATTTTCTATGGGATTAATGTCTGAAGATTGGCTAGGCTTGTGTTTTGGGTCATTGTCAAGCTGGAATACCCAGCCATGACCCATTTTCAATGCCCTGGCATTTTCAATGCCCTTGGAAGAAGGTTCCCACCCAAGATTTGATGGCACATGGCCCTGTCCATTGTCCCTTTATTGCGATTAAGTTGTTTTGTCCTCTTAGCAGAAAAACACCCACAAAGCATGTTTCCACCCTTAGCAATAAGCGTACATTGATTGGTTTGCGCAAAAGTTATAGCGTCTACAAAATAGGGAATAGTTTTATGACATTTTTATTTTTAATTTTTTTGTATTAGTAATGGTGGCGATCTGCGATTTTTTTTTTTTTTTTTTTTTTTTTTTCGGGACTACAACATTATGGCGAACACATTGGACACTTTTGACACTATTTTGTGACCATTGTCATTTATACAGCGATCAGTGCTATAAAAATGCACTGATTACTGTGTAAATGGCAGTGAAGGGGTTAACCACTAGGGGGCGATGAAGGGGTTAAGTGTGTTCTAGGGAGTGATTCTAACTGGGGGGGTGGGCTTCAAGTCACATGACAGCGATCACGGGGATCTCTGTCATGACACAAGCCAGAACGAGGAAATGCTTTGTTTACATAGGCACTTCCCCGTTCTGAGGCTCCATGACACGATCGCCGGGAGACCGGCGGACATCTAGTCCACCGGTCCCGCGGGCATGGTTACACTGTATGCGGCAGGTGCGTGCACGCCTGCTATCCCCGACTCTTAAAGGAGACGTACAGGTACGCCCATTTGCCCACCGCTGCCATTGTGCCGACGTATATCGGCGTGCAACGGTCGACAAGTGGTTAAAATACAAATCAATTTATAGCTTTTTGAAATGCGTTTTTCTGGATATTTTTGTTCTGTTTCTCACTGTTAAAATAAACCTACCATAAAAAATTATAGACTGATCATTTTGTCAGTGGACAAACGTACAAAATCAGCAGGGGATCAAATACTTTTTTCCCTCACTGTACATAAGTATTCATTCACTCAAAATTGAGCTCAGGTGCATCCCGTTTCCACTGATCATCCTTGAGGCCGGGTTCACACTGGTATGACAGACTCTCCGACATTGGGAGCTCATGTCGCATGATGTGTGAAAATCAATGTTTCCCTATGGGAGCCGTCTTCACTGGTCCAACACAAGGTCGGTCCGATTTTGAAAATGTTCCCTTGAGGTGCTTGAGAGGGGATATGATTTCATACAGGGATACACAATGTAATACTGACATATAATCACACACATAGGTTGGACTTGTGTCTTTTTTTTCAGCCTCACCTACTATGTAACCATGTATAGGAACAGAAGAGGGTGCTCTCATAGTGTAATAAAGTTGTTTGTTAGAATAAAAGCATTCCTCTAATACATTGCATTCACTTGTTTAAAGATAAAAACTTGCAGTAAAACTAGGAAATGTTCCACAGACCAGAAATGATGTCACCGCGTAGTCCCCCAGTGCTTTTCGCTAGCCAATCAGACATCCTCAGGGGTGAGTATTTCCAGTTTTCAGCCTCTATTTATACAGCACTCCTCGCCTACTATACCCAAATTACTCATCTCTATATTTCCCAATGCGCCTTGCACCCTAAGATGGCCGCCTACCTCACTTCCTGTCTGGGTGTATGTATATTCGGTTTACTATGGCACTTTCGCCCTTACTTTACTATGATCTACATTCTGTATGTTCCTTAAATGAAGTGAACCAGCTATTGAATTATATCTTATGTTGTTGATATATTATTATATGTAAATAGGAGTCAGTGTACATATATAAATATATAAAGAACAGTGTGAATCCCAGATTAAGCTAACAGTGGACTTCCGCCCACCTCACTTCCTGTTTGGGCATTTCGGCTTCAGTGCTGTATTTACTATGGCATATCTGCCCTAACTAAGCTGGATTACCTACTCTCATATCAGTGTTTATTAGAATAAAAGTGTGTATTATTGGTTTTATTTACAGATTAAACCTGTTAGGCTTCATGAAACTACAGTATTCATTAGTGTTTTCCTACAGTGATCTATGTGTGCGCACAGTGCCTTCTGGTGTTTGTACTTGGTTTTACTGCATGTTTTTAGCTTTAAACAAGTGAGTACGATGTTTTAGACTAGAGGAATGCTTTTATTTTAATACAATTTTACACTATGCAAGCCCCCCCCCTTCTATTCCTATACATGGTGGATGTGGCATGAGGAGTTGAGGCCAAGAGAAATTTCTGGTGGAGTGGTGAAGGAGAGGTTCTGTGTATCATCCTGAAAAGACCTTGGAGGTGAATATACACAAGCCTGGGAGACTTTGTTGCTGAAAAGCACAAAGTCAAAAGAATCCAGTGAGTGACACTGGGCAACAGAGCAATGCATGCAGCACTGTAAAGCAGGAATAGTAGCACAGAAGCACTTTCTATTGGAGCACTTTAAGCACGATGACACTTTGCAAGACAGATATATAATTATATTTATATTTTTTGTTTGTTTTAATTTTCTTGGATTGCATTAGGGCATTTGTTTTGTGGATTTTTTGCACAAAGTATTTATTTGCCCATTTGAGTTATATATTGCGTTTGTGGCAGCATGACAGGGACAGCGCTGTAAATGGTGATTTACACTTCAGTGGGGATGTAAAGGTTTACAACCACTTTAAAGTGATTGTAAAGTCTTGTTTTTTTCCCTATAAAGATAACAAATGTGTTATACTTACCTGCTCTGTTGCAGTGGATTCGCACAGAGCCGCCCAGATCCTCCTCTCTTCTGGTCCCTCTTTGGCTCTACTGGCCCATCCCTCATGTTCAGTGCCCCCACAGCAAGCAGCTTACTATGGGGGCACCCGAGCTGAATCAGAGCTCACTGTGTCCATTTAGACAAGGAGCCTTGGACCTGCCCCCTCTCTCCCCTGATTAGCTAGCTGACTTTGATTATGTCTCAGCCAATCAGGAGGGGGGAAATCTCGGACGCCTGAGACACTGGTGGACATCGCTGACAGAGAGGGACCTCAGGTAACTGTTAGGGAGGCCGGGCATAGAATGCAGTAAGATAAAAACCCTTCTGCCTTTACAACCCCTTTAATGTTGCAGAAGAATTGCATTCTTCCCTTACTCTTGCTCAGAAGTCTGTTCATGATCCTGGAGAAAGTTGAAATGGATATTTTTTGAAGAGGCCAATTGTATTTTTATAATGTAAGTCCAAGTGTATTATCCAGGGGGATTCAACAGAAAGTAAGGATCTCACCATTGCAAACATTGAAAACAGCACAACCTGGCAGAGGATATAATCTTCTCCACTGTACACATAAAAGTGCTTTTCTTGCTATGTGTGTCCCTGTTGGAGTTCTTGCAAGGGGATTTCAGAGTCAGATTTTTGTGTTTTTTTTTTTATCATTCTTAAATTGGATTCTGAAGCGTGGTATTCTATATTTCTTCCTCTTTGTTGTCTGTACACCTATCCCTACTGTTTTTTTCACTTTATATTAATGGCACCAAAGTGGTTAGAACTCCTCTTGTTTTGTTGCATTAAAGGAGTTCTGGGTTTTAATTACCCCTGCGTGGAATCTGCAAGTTCTCCCTGTATTTGTTTGAGTTTCCCTGAGGTACTGCAACAGTGAATACGCAAATATCTTCCCTGTAGGGTGATGGGCTTTTTCTATTTAGGTACATCTGGTGTTTGACTATGGTAGGCAATTTTGATCATGGGCTCCTACAAAGGAAGGAACTAATCTTAATGTTGTCTGTAATGCATTTCAATGCAAGGTTGTAGTCTGCGGTTGCCTGACTCTCTGAAGCAGTAATGGTAAGAAGAAAAGTGCATCGTGCTGTGCAAGTGTGCACTACTCTGAAACTGATAATGCTCAGAGCTTGATAAATGCATCTGTTGTCACATTCCTTAAAAATGGAAAAATCACTTAGAGAGTGAACCTTTGCTTTGCCCATGTTGGTTAAAGTTAAAGAATCAAAACCTAGTTTGAACCCTCTTATTACTGTAATTCGTTTAGGCTGCAGTAATAATTTTTTTTTTTTTTTACTTTTTGCTGTGTCAGTCAAGTGCTGCAGCAAGGTTTAATAATGCTATGCTGCCAGCACATAGGAGCGGTGAACATTGCTCATACACAGGCAGCAGCCCAGCTCATTCTGAGCAGTGCTGATGAGCAGAGAGTGCTCAAAAGAGTATGTAAAAGGGGAGCACAATTACTTTGGGCACACCTTCATGGGGTTGCCTCCGCTTTTCCCCAGGTATTTAAACTATTTTAGCTTTGTTTTAATAGGCAATGCAATTTAAGGGACGATGTCCCTTTTAAATATCCCTGCTCACCTGTAAGCAGGTAGGGATGGGCCAATAGAATTTGGTGCAATTTGCTGGAAGCAGTGGGGCTCAGTATATAAAGGGCCAACTGTCCCAGGATTCTTGCATGCCGTTCAAGGGATTTGTTTTAGGAAGAGCTACCCAGCCTCCCTCAGATGACATGCACTTTGTGGTAAGTCGCCTTGCATTTAAGGGGGACTTGTTATTATAAAGTTGATGAAATGTTATTTTCTTGAGTAATTATGGCCAAGCAATTTTGTGAATTATTATTATTATACAGGATTTATATAGCGCCAACAGTTTGCGCAGCGCTTTACAACATCAGGGCAGACAGTACAGTTAAAATACAAATCAATACGGGAGGGATTAGAGGGCCAAGTAGGAGAAGGGAGGGTAAAGTGGAAACGAAAGGTAATAACTGTGGGGGGTGAGCCGATGGAGAAAATGAAAATACAGTTGTTAGGTGTGGGTAGGGTAGGCTTCTCTGAAGAGAAGGGTTTTCAGGGATCGTCTAAAAGCTAATAGAGTAGGAGATAAGCGCACAGATTGGGGTAAGGCATTCCATAGGATTGGAGAGGCTTTGGAAAAGTCCTGGAGGTGACGAGGGAGCTAGATAGCAGGAGGTCTTGAGAGGAACGAAGAGAACGAGTAGGTTGGTATTTACAGACTAGGCTAGTGATGTAGCTGGGCGCTAAATTGTGGATGGCTTTTTAAGTAGTTGTTAGTATTTTGAATGTAATTCTTTGGCTGAGCGGAAGCCAGTGGAGGGATTTGCAGAGAGGAGTAGCAGACACAGAGCGATTGGTAAGGTGGGTGAGTCTGGCAGCAGCATTCATGATGGATAGAGGTGATAGACTATGTAGAGGTAAGACAATGAGAAGGGAGTTGCAGTAGTCAAGCCGAGAGATGACCAGCGAGTAAATTAAGCGCTTTGTTTTGTCATTGGTTAGAAAGGGGCATATTTTGTAGATGTTGTGGAGGTTGAGGCGGCAGGATTTGGACAGTGATTGGACGTGGTGCTTAAAGGAGAGTTCAGAGTCCAGGACTACACCTAGAACCTTAGCGAGTGGGGATGGGCTTATAGTTGCCATTGATTTTGACAGAAAGATCAGGGGAAGGGGCATATGGGGGAGGAAAAAATATATATTGATAAATTTGATTTGATTTAGAATTGTAATATGGTAATGAAAAGTTCTGAATTTATTTGAAAACCAATAAAAGTGCCGCGGCCAATTTATGCCAATATTTGAGTGTGGTGTTTCATTATTTCATTGTTTGATGTGGGGGGGGGGGGGTGCAGAGTTCAATTCCATGTCAGAAAGCTGGGCTGTTGCTTGTGTGTAAAAGCAGCTATCTGATTCTCCTAGTGTTGCCAGAACAGTGGGGGTTGTTTTTGTTTTTTATGTTTTTTCAGCACTTCGCTGATAAACAAAAAGGAAAAAAAGGCATATTTATTATTGTATGTGCACCCAGCAGCATGTAATCACCTTGTACTTACATACCCACCTTTCCTTGTGCTGCTCCATTAGGCTGCCAGGGTATGTGAGAGCCTGTGACTCACTCCCTCTCTTTCCATGCGACAGGGCTAGGTGTCTCGTGATTGGCCCAGAGATGTCACATGGATTTGGAGGAGGAAGCCATAGTCCTGTGTAAGCTCCAAACTAACTTGAAACTTTACTTTTTCCCCTGATCCTGACAGCCAAAGGGAGTAGTGCAGGAGTTAGGAAAGGTGAGTACATGCTGCTTGGGGAGGGGGAAAGTTGGGTGAGCCTTTTACATTGCCTCACATAGGCAAAATAAAAGATCACTTTAAAGGGGCCCACACAGAGTTATATATTTTTTTAATGTTATTTTATTAATAAAAAAATGGAAAAAAGGTATTTTTCACTTACTTTATACCAAACAAAGCTGTGAATGGTAAGGCAAAGAAGTTGTTGGTCTGTGGGTAGCAGAGACATAAAGGAAAGTTTCGTAGTGGCCTTGATTTGTATCTGTTTTTTTTTGTTTTTTATCACACAGTATAAAATAATGTATAACAAGGGGGGCATGTTTAATTAATTTGTATATTTTTTTTTTTATCTGTACTAGGACTTGAAACAACGCCTGGGTCATCATCTTCAAATTTCAGATTTACTAATAAAACCAGTGCAAAGAATAATGAGATACCAGCTACTTTTAAAGGTAAGTTTTTTTTTTTAAAGGAAGTTTTAAACTGAACCACAACACAATATGTTTGTACAGGTCACTTAACATAAGTGGGTCTGCATTTGTATGCCAGTTATAAGTGTGTGAAAATTATTTTATAGTGGCTTTATATTTTTTTTTCTTTTCTTTATTATTTCTATAAAAATGTTTTCTTCAGGGTTGAACTAAGGCCAAGAACATTACTTATACTTTAACTCTTTATTGCATCGTGAGCGAAGGTAAAATAAATCTTACAGTAAACTGTTTCCTTTACCAGTACAGTGTAACTCCGTTATCAGTACTAACATGAATGCAGTCTGAACACAACATATAATTTTGACTGAACCATTTGGAAATGCATGTCATAAAACTTTCATATTTGCACATTATGCCAAACAGATTCTGTAAATTATTCTTCTAGTTTTGAAATCTGCAGAACCATTTTGTTTCCATTGATGCGTAGATGCTTAGAATAAATGTATGGGCATACTATTTCCATACTTAAAAAATTATTTAAAGGGCATATATCTAATTTTTGTTACTTTGTTCTATTAAATTCCCTGCATAAATTGTGATTATATTCTGATAAATGGACAGAAATTTTAAAAAACTTGCATTTGTCACTTTGAAAAAACATTGTGATACCAGGCTAGTCATATCTAGTCATTTCTAGTCACTTCTGGGTAGACCTTAAAACCAAATAAAGAGTAAGCACATTGATCTAGTGCATTATCAAACAACACAATTCAGTAGCAAAGTAAAATATTGCACTTACATTATGTGGGTATATGCAAGGCTTCATTGAACCAGTGACTCTACTAAATGGAATGCAGTTATTTGCATTTCAAGCAGGTAGACTGGGGAATAGGTGATGGCAAGAAATTTTGGGTTGGGCCTGAGAAAGGGTAACCCCACCTCCAAAGCATGTTGCTTTGATGACCATTAGTCTAAGTTCACACTGATGCGGTGCTGGACATTGCATGTAATTCGCACAGGAATCGCAGCACATTAATGTGCAAAATACATGCAGTGTCTCTGGGTGCAATTTGAGCCATGGGTTTGGATGGCTCAAATCACACCGCATTCTCACCAAACTCGTGCAGGACCCTTTTTTTGTCCACACCAGAATCAAATGGCATGGGTGTTGAAATCGCAGTGCGTTTTGCAAACTGATTTTGGGGTGTAGTTCACATACACACCACAATTGGTTCGCATAAATGGATTGCAATTTTTGATGAAGTGCGGAATCCGCAGAGAATTTGCTATAAATTTTTACCACATCTAGTGTGAACCGAGGCTTACTCAAAGTAAGTGGAAGGGCATACACTTCTGCCATTTTCAGGTTGCTTCTTTATCTAGGCTCTGAAATAGTTAACATAGTGTGAAAATACAGATGTAGCTATCATCTGTTCCTGGTCTACATGCCTGATGTGCAGAGGATTGTATTTAATTTAGCAAAGCTGCTGATCCTGCTTGTATCTGACTCTTCCTACATGCTAGGGAACGTATGTGTGTGTGTGTGTGTGTGTGTATATACTATTTGTAGTCAGAGTCTTTGAGTGAGAAAGTGATACTCCTAAGCACCAAGGCCTGAGGTGTGCCTTGGCCTGGCTGGTCAGTATGCCTGAAAAGAGGGCAAAAAGACACAAATTTAGGTGAAGAAGGGTAGGTAACAATCCATCAAGTGGAGTAGCGCGCACCCGGATGGCAACAGTATATATCCGATAAGTGTCCGATATGACAGGAGAAACACCCCCCCCCCCCCCGACTCCTGACTTGGTGATGAGACAGAACCCCCTATAGAACCTGCAAAGCTACCCAAAACCCATCTAAACTTCCCGTGAACGATTGGATAGAGCCTGAAGCCCGAGACCACCCAGACATGAAAATGAACTGCTTGCGAATGAGAGGATGCGTGGGGGAAGGGGAGCAATGTCTGGCCCGAGGAGCACCTGCAAAATGATAGCCGAGAAGATTGAAACTTCAACCGGACACCAGTGAAGTGCTGAGCGAACCCCCCCCCCCCCCCCAACCCCTCGCCTATCCATACTGGTATGGGGAAGTGCGAGGGTGAGTGCAAAAGGACAACTGGCAGGAGTTCAAAATGCTAAATACCTGAAGGATGTGATGGAGTAGGTGGATCAGGCCCATGCACTATGGCAATAAGCATTGTCAACATGGAGAAACCATGCCAGACACAGAATACTGGTCCCACCTGATTCGATCGGGTCATGCTTCAGCCTGTGACCTGGCAACTGCGTCTGAATCCTGAACCGAGGAAGGAGGGCCAGACTCCACCCCGGGGAAAGTTCCATGGCATGAAACAGTCATACCCAAAGTGACTGAAGCCCCCTACCTGGAACCAGCTGGGGAACGGAAAAGATGACTGGACTGACGTCCCTGAGCAGTTTTCCAGGCCACATCCTAGACAAGAGATCAGAGCTGAGACTGGAATCCAGAATCATGACGACGTTGGCCCAACCTACCACTTAAGGACCATCAAGGGGATGATTAGATTCCAATACAGCCCAACCTAAGAACACGAACAGGAGAAATGACAGACAACTAGACATGAGAACAACAACGCCCCTCTGTGCCTACCTAAGTATGAGAACATGAGCAGAAATTTCAAGACCACTGCTCGTGAATGAACCTGATGACGGATCCCCCCCCCCCTCGTGTAAATGGTAAGTGAGCCCGAGTAACCTGCAGCACACAGACAGGTAATTAAACTGAAAACTCAGGGCTAGTGTACCCACAGACCGTGGTGGGTGATTGTACAGGTGTGGTGAATTAACGTGCATCGTATGACGTATGGTATACGGGCGAGAAGATTGTGGACAACAATCATTAACAAACAAAACCTCAGCCTGTATGGATCTGTAGACATGACAGATCGTGACATGGGAGTCCTAGCTAACTGACCCAGGTACAAACATGAACAAAGATACGATGAGACATGACAAACAACAAAGATGAAAACAGCCACTGGAGTATGCTGTGACTGAACAACAATGCCCCTCTGAGAAACGGTGAAGGCTGAAACACAGAGCCTGAAACGCTATGACAGAAATCCTGAGGCAGAAACGCAAGGACAGTGACGTTATGACAGAAAATGCTTATGACAGAAATGCTGAGACTGAACGCTGAAGCAGAAACTCTGGCAGAAAATGCACGGACAGCAACGCTATGACAGAAACCCTGAAACTGAATGCTGAGGCAGAAACGAAATGACAGAAACGCTGAGACTTAAATGCTGAAGCAGAAATGCCATGAGAGAAATCCTGGGGCAGAAACACTAAGGCAGAAATGCCATGACAGAAATCCTGATGCAGAAACGCAAGGACAGCAACGCTAAGACAGAAATGCTGAAACTGAACGCTGAGGCAGAAACAAAATGACAGAAATCCTGGGGGCGGAAACATTATGACAGAAACGCTGAGACTTGAACGCTGAGGCAGAAAGCCATTACAGAAATCCTGGGGCAGAAGCGCTATGAAAGAAATGCTGAGACTGAACGCAGAGACAGAAATGCTGGGGCAGAACACCATGACAGAAAAACGCCATGACAGAATTCCTGGAGCAGAAACGCTATGACAGAAATCCTGGGGCAGAAATTCTGTGGAAAAACCCTGGGGCAGAAACGCTATGACAGAAATGCTGGGGCAGAACGCTGCGACAGAAATGCCGGGGCAGAAACGCTGTGACACAAAACGCTGGGGCAGAATGCTGTGACAGAAATGCTGGGGCAGAATGCTGTGACAGAAATGCTGGGGCAGAATGCTGTGACAGAAATGCTGGGGCAGAACGCTGTGACAGAAATGCTGGGGCAGAACGCTGTGACAGAAATGCTGGGGCAGAACACTGTGACAGAAATGCTGGGGCAGAACACTGTGACAGAAATGCTGAGGCAGAACACTGTGACAGAAATGCTGGGGCAGAACACTGTGACAGAAATGCTGGGGCAGAACACTGTGACAGAAATGCTGGGGCAGAACACTATGATAGAAAAGCTGGGGCAGAACGCTATGACAGAAATGCCGAGACTGAACACAGAGACAGAAATACCAGGACAGAATGCTACGACAGAAATGCTGGGGCAGAAACACCATGACAGGAACACTATGACAGAAACGCCAGGGCAAAATGCTATGACAAAAACTCCGGGACAGAACGCTATGACAAAAATTCTGGGGCAGAACGCTATGACAAAAATTCCGGGGCAGAACGCTATGACAAAAAGGCCGGGGCAGAACGCTATGACAAATGCTGGGGCAGAAACGCTACGATGGAAACTCTGACCAAAGAAAACAAAAATGACAAAGTAAAAGCAGTAATGTATATGATTTACATCCTCCCTGTCCTGCCAGCCTCCCAGGAATGCGAAGCCCTGCTGACAATGAATGTGACCTTATGTGCTTGAGAATAACATGCGAGTGGTAGTACTGGCAGATGTAGGATAGTGCTTACACCTTGGACGACCAAACAAGGTGGATGTACAGTAAAACATATTGTCCCTATTGCGTATCTGACTGCAGCGATGTGGGGAGAAAGGAGCAGACGGGCGGCCGAATCCCCCCCCCAAACGCTGGACGGCCTCCTCGTGGAGCCAACTCTAAGCAGGAGAGAGGAGCTGACAGGCGGCCGAAACACCCCCTTCCCCCGAACACTGGGAGAAGCGGGTGGCCCCCTAGTGAAGCCAGCTCTGCACAGGAGAGAGGAGCTGTCAGGCGGCCGAATCCCCCACACCCCCTCCCCCCGAACACCGGGAGAAACGAGCGGCCCCCTAGTGAAGCCAGCTCTGTACAGAAGAGAGGAGCTGTCAGGCGGCTGAATCCCCCACACCCCCTCCCCCCGAACACCGGGCGGCCCCCACGTAGAGCCAGATCTGCTCATGAAAGGAGCTGCCAGGCGGCGGAAACACACCTCCCCCCCGCGGGAACAAGGGGCGGCCCCCACGTGGAGCCACATCTGCCCAGGAAAAAAATAAACTGGCAGGCGGACGATTCACCCCCCCCCCGGCGGGAACATCGGGAGGAGCGGGCGGCCCCCACGTGGAGCCAGATGTGCCCAGGAAAAGGAGCTGGCAGGCAGCCGATACACAACCCACCGGGAGGAGTGGGCGGGCAGTATGATGAATGGAATAAAGATGACCAGGTGGATGGGTGGGTGGGCAGACTCCCCTGTGGTGCCCAGCATGAGCACCGAGAGAGGTCCAGCAAGAACCCGGAAGTGACGTGTGCCGGCGTAAAACCCAGAAACGCCGACGAGCCCTGGCCTGACGGAGGAGGAGGCTTAAATAGCCCTCTCAGACTCCTCCCACATATACAGGCTAGCCTCCGGCTAGCCTTTACACGTATATATTCACCAATCGGCCATAGCATTAACATCAATTATCTTGTTACAATGGCTTCTTAAAGTAGGTGGGATATATTAGGCAGCAAATAAACATGTTGTCCATGAAGTTGATGTGTTGAAATCAGAAAAAATGAGCATTGCAGTTTGTTGTGTATGGGGTCATGTAGCCGCAGACCTGTTAGGGTGCCCATCTTGATAAGTGTCCTTAGCCCAAACCACCTACAGCAGGCAAATTAGCATCAACTTGATCATGGAACAATGGAAGAAGGTGGCCTGTTGAATCAAATTAACTTCACTTTATTGGGAAAGCCAGGTGCATGTTCATTGCTTACTTGGTATGCCGCATGGGAAGAAGGTAAAGGCCAGTGGAGGCAGTGTGATGCTTTGTCAAAATTTCTGTTGGGGAGCTTGGTCCTACCATTCATGTGAATGTTACTTTGACACATAATACTTGCCAAAACGTTGTTGCTAACCAAATACACTCCTCCATAGAAATGGTATTCCCTGTTGGCAGTGGCCTCTTTAAACAGGATACCTGTCACATTGCAAAAATCATTCAAGAATGGTTTGAAGGGCCCTCTCCTTAAATCTGAATCCCAAGTAAGGGCCAGGTCACCACAGGGAGTCATTGGTAGAATTTCTTTGGTGAAGATGGTTCTACTAATATGTTTAATACTGACACATAATCACACACATAAGTTGGACTTGATGGACTTGTGTCTTTTTTCAACCTCACCTACTATGTAACTATGTACTACTTAAAGTTTGGTATGTAGTCTGGCATTCCCTGGTCTACATTCCACTTCAATACTTTAAGACAATGGACACGATCTTACAGACCTTTATAGGCGGGGGAATGGTAGGCATATAAATTGGTGTGGCGTGTACTTATGGCACTACCAGATTTTAGTCTTATCTGGCGGCCCAACTTTCACACCTATACCATGTTGACAAAACAGAGATACTGTATGCCTCCTTGGTTCCAGACCTCGACACACCAACAAGTCCACATCCATTCTGTGACATTCTTAGAGGCATTGGGGTATCGACTGCACGGCCCTCTCGTAAAGGTATAGCCTTCGATTACAAACATATTTGGGACCTTTCTATGATCAAAATGAATGCTCCACACCTTCATGTCAATACTCCCCTTTGGTCCAACAAGCTATTGTTCAAACTTTTATCTATTCCAGACCAAAGTCTTTGTATTTCTAAGGGGGTATATCTTCTCTCCCATGTTTTATCAAATGAGGAATTAAAGACCTTTGATGCTCTGAAACAGGAGTTTTCCCTTCAAAACTTTCCGCTACCTACCTCCTTACCCCATCGGCCTCAACTTTGGTCTGCACTATTAAATCTCATTGGGAATGAGAGACCTTTTTATAGGCCATCAGTTTAGACTGAACAAGCTGATATTAATTTGCACTGACAAGGGGCAGGATTACTTTCCAATACTGATAGATTTCAGCAGGTGTCTTGGCTTTTTATAAAAAAAAAAAAAAAAATGGTTTGAAGGGCACACGTTTGAGGTGTTGACTTGGCCTCCAAATTTTCCAGATTTCAATCCATCAACCATCTGAGGTATGTGCTAGAAAACAAGTCTGAACCATTAAGGCCCCACCTCTCAACTTACACGACTTAAAGGATCTAATACTGACAGCTTGGTGTCAGATACCATAGCATACTTTCAGAGGTCTAGTGGCGTCCATGCCGCAATGGATCAGGGCTGGTATGATGGCAAAAGGGAGACCTACTCAATATTAGGTGGGTTATTACATTATGGCTGATCATTGTGTACAACCCCCAATTCCAAAAAAAAGTTGGGACCCTGTTCAAATTTACATAAAATCAGAGTGCAATGATTTGCAGATCTCATAAACCCATATTTTATTCACAGTAGAAAATTGAAACAATATAAATTGTTTAAAGACCAAAAAAGTTGGGACAATGCAGCAAAAAGCTGGCAAAGTGGTACTAACAAGGAAGAGCTGGAAGAACATTTTGCAGGTCAGTAACATGATTGGGTATAAAAAGGACATCTTAGAAAGTCAGAATGTCTCAGAAGTAAAGATGGGCAGAGGTTCACCAATCTGTAAAAAGATGCATCTAAAAATTGTCAAACAATTTCAGAATAATGTTCTTCAATGTAAAATTGAATTGACTTGACTCCTGAAGAAGTCACGTGATTTGACATAACACATTTGGTGACTTCACGCAGTAACCCAGAAAAAGTGTGCGCGCGGCCATTGGAGTTTTTCCTATTGTAAAGCCCTATACTCTAAGTTAAGTACATTTTAGTTTAAATAAGAAATAATATAATTTTAGCAGAGAGCACTGTATGATCGTCTTCTTTTTGAGCTTTATATCACCCTGGACATTATTATGATAGAAGTGGATTGTGCAGCTTCTAATATTGGAGTGGAGATCATCCCTGTATTAAAGTGGAAGGTGCATATGACCTATTTGTTAGGTCTGGCTATAAGGTGAGAGCATATATATTATGGTGATGGAATTTGTACTTTCTGATGATCTACACATTTAAAGTCAAGGATGGAAGTATGAAGATATAGGAATAAGAAGGATATTGGTTTCTATGAGATACATCTAAGTGGTACATGGGGCTGATATTAAAGGCTTAGTAAAAGGGCCTGTAAAAAATGTCCTCTGCTTAAGTTAAGGAGGCCCATATTCAAAAAAGCACTGTGCATATTTAAAAAAAAAAAAAAAAGCTCCTTTCAAAAGCTTTAGTCCCTGTAAAGCTGCTACTTCCGGTTGCCAGTATATCAAAAGCCGCATTTAGATTACCCTTATCTGTACCTCTCTCACTCGGTACTGATAAGATTGTCCTCTGTGTGACTTCCTGAATCCCATGATGCCTTGCTGTTCTCCTGCTCTTTCTCTCCCTGCGCGTTCCGCATTTCTCTGGGATGCCCCCTCCCCATCAGGACTAGCAGAGCTCGTGCACAAACAGCTAAAAGCAGTGTGTTTCTCTCCTTTCCTACACCTCTCTGTGATGCCCTCAGTCCCCCTCAGCATCGGAAGGACCAGGCTTGTGTGTTTACTTATACACATAGCGATTACAAAGTCATTTTACAATGTGAATGAGTAGAGAGAAAGGAGAGAGGAAAAAAATGTGTGTGTGTAAATAGAGAGACCTACCTAATTCTGAAAAAAAAAAAGCTTTATAGCAACATGCGTTATAATAAAAAAACATACAAATGCTATACGTTTTAAGTGTATACATATGTGAAATATCATCTAAACATAAATTGTGTAGCGTTATGGATGAGACTACCAAAAACAATTCCATTTTCAATTAGTTTGTGGGGAAAAAAAACACACACAAAATATACAGCAAACCATTTCTGAATAATCCGTCAAAAGTGATTAGTGAAAAAAAAAAAATTCAATCCAGTGTTTTAGTAATGCTGATATATCAGGCACTTCTCAGACCTCTTACATAGCTCCCTACTGTCACTGATTTTGAGGGACTGTCCCTGATTTGGAGCAATGTCCCTCTGTCCCTCAGCCTGGGTTCACACATGTGCGGTGCGAATTGAAGCTCAGGTTTCACTGGGAAGATAAAAATCAGTTGTTCAGAGGTTCCTCTGCGTTTTAGCTGCGGATCAGTGAGCAGGGAGAAGGGGGGTGGGGGAGAGGGGGAGGTGTAGTGAGGAGAAGGAGAAAATATATAGATATATCTATATCTATAGATATATCTATAGATCTATAGATATATAGATCTATATCTATATCTATAGATATAGATATACCTATCTATATATCTACCCTGTTTCCCTGAAAATAAGACCTAGCGTGGTTGTCAGTGATGGCTGCAATATAAGCCCTACCCCCCAAATAAGCCCTACCCTGTTTTCCTGAAAATAAGCCCTACCCTGAAAAGAAGATCTACAAGGACTTTAACTAGGGCTTATTTGGGGGGTAGGGCTTATATTGCAGCCATCACCGACAATCACGCTAGGTCTTATTTTCGGGGAAACAGGGTATATATATATATATATATATATATATATATATATATATATATATATATATCAGCATTACCAAACACTGGATTTTTAGTTTTCTTTTTTCCCCTGACTACTTTTGGAGGGTTATTGGGAAATTATTTACTGTATTTTTTTGGGTAGTCTCACCCATAACCATAATGCTGCCCAATTTATGTTTACATACTTCACTTAAGTATACGCTTAAACGCTTGGGATTTGTATGTTTTTCATTAAAACGCATGTTGCTATAAATATACATTGAGAGAGATGTGTATGTGTGGGGTTGAGAAGTAGAGAGAGAAGGAGGAAAGAGAGGTACAGACAGAGATATATAGAGAGAGCGGTACAAAAAGAGTGAAAGATATAGAGAGAGAAGAAATTGTTTTGGTATACAGTATATATATAGACACGTGTATACTGGGACTTTGCAGTTTTTCTTATATTTCTTGCAACTCCCCATCCTTGTTCTTTTTATACTCGGAGAATAGTGTGAGAGAATATCTGCATCTCCTCAGGTTCTCCCTCCTCCAGTCACAGCAGTTTGGAGGAGCTTCAGGTGGGGGGGGGAGGCAGAATGAAATGCTAGTGCACGCGCCAGCCCCTCTATACAGGCACAAAGGCAATGATTATTAGAACTTGCAGTTTATTAGCTCAGTGAACTACTATCCCAGATGGCATTGCTAGAATGAAGTAGAAAGCAGGAAGACAAGCTTTCAGTGCATTTTTTGAAATAACTCACAAAAGTGGGATATGCAGAACTCAGGGGTGAGTAATTTTTCCCAAAAAATAATATGCACAGTAAGATTGTCATCAATGTTAGGTATGATTTATATAGAAATAAGGTTAACTTATGCTTTAAAGTGTTTGTAAAGTCACTAAAGTGACTTTACCTGTATCCAATGCTCAAAATGCCGCCATTAATGAAAGTGTTTGCTAGAAATGAACAGGGGAAATTACTTTTCTGACACCGCAGCTGTTCGCTCACATGATCCCCCTGTGCTAACCAGCCTCAAGCTTTTGCAGAGAAGTGGAAGGGGCTGAGATTCCCCTCTGTTGGCCTGCTGATGTCACAGGGTAATCTCCGCCCCTCCTGTTCTCTTTATAGAGCGAGGCTGGCAAGCACAGGGGATCATGTGATTGCACGGCTACAGTGTCAGAAAAGGTATTTCCCCTGTTCATTTCTAACAAACACTTACACTTTCATTAATGGCAGCATATCTACATTGGATTCCTTTCCTATGGCGGGGAGGAAAGCGATCTCATGATGACAGGGAGTGAGAGGGGAGAGAATGTCAGCGGAGAGAGCAGGGCAGCGGATGACGAGATACGTAAACTGACCACTGTAGTCTGGGCACAGCAGCCGTGATTAGCGGGGGCAGGCTCGAACAGGTTTATTACCAGTTAGGAAGAGAAGGATTGTACAGCAAAAGCACCGTGCTGTTATTCGTTCCTTCTTTTTTTTTTTTTATTTATTTTTTTTTTTTTTAGAAACACTTTTACCACTTGCCGACCAGCCGCCGTCATTATACTACAGCAGGTCCGCAAATTCACGCGAATCCCTGTAGCTGTACGTCGGCCCTTTAAACAGCTATAGCAGACACGTGACCGCTGCACGGCGGGGGACACGATGCACATGGCCAGGGGCCACGAGAGCCAGAACGGGGATGTGTGTGTGTAAAAACACACATCCCCACAGGAGAGGAGAGACGGATCGTCTGTTCCTACTAAGTAGGAACAGCGATTTGTCTCCTCTTCTAGTTAGTCCCATCCCCATACAGTTAGAAACACACAGAAGAGAACACATTTAACCCGTTGATCGCCCCCTAGTGTTAACCCCTTCCCTACCATAACATTTACACAGTGCATTTTTATATCACTGTTAGCTGTATAATTGTCAGTGGTCCCAAAAATGTGTCAAAAGTGTCTGATCTGTCCGCCACAATGTCGCAGTCCCGCTAAAAATCGCAGATCGCCGCCATTATTGGAAAAAATAAAATCAATAAAAAAAATGGCATAAATCTATTCCCTATTTTGTAGACACTATAACGTTTGCGCAAACCGATCAATATACGCTTATTGGGATTTTTATTTTTTTATTTTTTTAACGAAAATATGTAGTAGAATGTATATCGGCCTAAACTGATGAAGAAATATATTTTTTTACATTTTTTTTTTTTTTTGGATATTTATTATAGCAAAAATTCTAAAATATTGCGCAAAAAATAAAAACCGCAGAGGTGATCAAATACCACCAAAAGAAAGCTCTATTTGTGGGGGGAAAAAAAGACATAAATTTTGTTTGGGTACAGCGACGCAGTGCCGTATCACAGAAAATGGCCTGGTCATTAAGGGGGAAATTCTTCTGGTCCTTAAGTAGTTAAGCACATACAGATAATTTTGGACTGCTTTTTGTCATTTTTAAATATATTGTGAAGCTTTAACTGGTTCCCACCTGCCATATTGTCAAATGATGGCCGGACGGGAACGCTCTAGTTCTGGGTAGACGTCATATGACATCCCATGACATCCTCCCATTCTTGCCACGCATCTGTGCCATCGGTGGGGGGGGGACGTGGTGATTGGTGGTGAGCTGTGTCCCTAGGACACGGCGCATCAAGGATCGGGGTAAAAAGCCAATGACGACAGCTCTTTACCACGTGATCGGCTGTGTCCAATCACAGCTGATTACGATGTAAACACACTTGGCGGTTATCGGCAGAACTTTCCTTACGCTGTCACAGCGTGAGGAGAGAGCCTGCTGTACTGCTGGATATTATATATGTTATGTGAGTATCTCATTGTGGACTTAAAGCTGCGCTCTTTTATGAAAAGCTGGGATACATGTGTTTATTTGTGAATTTAATACTTAATTTTTTACCTATTAAATATTTATATTGAGGATAATGCACTAGGTCTGTGCACCCTCTGTTTATTTTGTGATTTTAGTGCATTCAGACTTCCCCAGTCTTTTGAGGGCAGCAAGGCGTGACCTATCCAGATAAGCCAGGATGTGAGTCTAGACAAGAACCACGTTTGGGCCCACTTCTAAGTGCAGGAGATTGAATGTTTTGAACTTTAACCACTTGGGGTCTGGGCCATAGCCGAATGACGGCTACAGCGCGGACCTCAATCTCCGGGAGGACGTCATATGACGTCCTCCCCTATGCACGCGCTCCGCGCGCACCCTGCAGGGCGCGCGGTGTGCACGCTGTGATCACCGCGTCACGGAGACTCGGATGATCACAGATCCGAGTAAGGGGCCGGTCCCGGCCTCTTACCATGTGATCAGCTGTCAGCCAATGACAGCTGGTCACATGATGTAAACAAAAGCTCGGTGATCGGTTTCGTTTTCTCCTCACGCTGACAGCGTGAGGAGGAAAAAAAAGCCGATCACCGGCTTATGTCAAAGGGACATCGGTCCCAAAGAGGAAGGAGGAACAGATGCCTCATCTGTGCCTCCAAGTGCCATCTGCCAGTGCCCACAGTGCCCAAAGTGCCACCTATCAATGCCCACAAGTGCCACCTATCAATGCCCACAAGTGCCACCTATCAATGCCCACAAGTGCCACCTATCAATGCCCACAAGTGCCACCTATTAGTGCCACCTAGCAGTGCTGCCATCAGTCAGTGCCCAATCAGTGCCCAACACTGCCACCCATCAGTGCCCATAACCGCCACTCATCAGTGCCCATCAGTGCCGCCTCATCAGCGTACATCAACGAAGGAGAAAAATTAACTGTTTGCAAAAATTGATAACAAAATATAAAAAAATATATATTTTTTTTTAAATTCTGTCTTTTTCAATTTTTTTAACAAAAAATAAAAACCGTAGAGGTGATCAAATACCATCAAAAGAAAGCTCTATTTGTGGGAAAAAAATGATAAAAATTTCATTTGGGTACCGTGTTGTATGACCGCGCAATTGTCATTCAAAGTGCGACAGCGCTGAAAGCTGAAAATTGGTCTGGACAGGAGGGGGGTTTAAGTGCCCAGTAAGCAAGTGGTTAAAGTAACTTATCAGTGTCCTGATTATCAGTGCAGCCAATTAGTGCCTATCAGTGCAGCATCATCAGCGCACATCAGTAAAGGAGAAAAATTACCTGTTTGCAATCCAGGACTACACATGAACACTTTTTATTTATTTATTTTTTTTTATTTATTTTTTTTACTAATTTTGTTTTATTTTGATTTAAGTTTGAGTACATATGATTATTTCAAATTTGTTTGTATATATACTCACATGATATAGTACTGCGCGGCACTAGTTTTCATATTTTTTATATATATATATATATATATGTTTTCAGCATGGATTGCTCTCCTAACTACAGGAATTGACACCCTTTATCAGCTGTTCAGGTGTTGAGCCTTGCAAATTTGCATCAGAACCGCATCAAAAACGCAGCTGAACCACGAAACAAATGCTTTTATTATTCACAGTGAAAACAGACATACAATTCGCACCAGATATGTGTGAACCCAGCCTTAGTGGCCTGAATGCTGTATTTTACAGTACTGTTACAAATCAATATGTGTAGCGATATCAGCTCCACTATGTGCTTATTGGACAAATAAGTGTATAAATACATGAATAAATATCCTCCAAAACCCGCTGTTCAATATGTGTCAATTGTGTACACACTTGCCAGTAAAAGAAGTAGAATAAAAACAGCGCTCAGAAGTAAACCATACAAAATTAAGCAAACAAATTATCTTAACAGTAATCATACCAGGTGCTCTTATTTCACTGTGCAACATGTAAGATGGGAAGTAGCTCTCATTGTCTAAACACTGTACACTGTTTGTTTAAAATTATATATTTAACTGTCATTCTGCTGTTTGGCCACAAGATGCCGCTGTTTTTCCTGACACTGCTAACAGGCGGTTTGGACAGAAATTCATGAGAGAGAGAGAGGAGCCAGCAGGCAGCCGTTTTGAGAAAGAGCTGGTTCTGAGGACTGTGTGCAGAGAATCCTACAGCATCCAGGTGTGGGAGCAGACTTCAGTGACCAGAACTGCAGCTGAGGAACAGGGATGAGAGCTGAGGAATAAAACAACATACACTGCGGGACCGCATACTTGTTGGAGAGACATTTTGTTCCGGTCAGAGTCACCAGCGGATGCAGAGCAGACCCGGGTCGGTAAGATCGTGCACGCACCCCATTACTTTGTTGGCGCCTAGGGACTGAGACCAGGCCTGTAGGTAGTTAGTAGGGTCTCTGTTTGTATCAGGCCAAAATTGTTGCTACTGTTCATTACCGGGACTCCATAACCTAATGTGGCATGTCACAATTGGAGAGCTGATGAACTTTCTACAAACTCAAGGCAGACTGACGTTGTGCTCAGGAGGAATACACAGACGCATGATACGACACCAGTTAAGGGAGGAGGGGAATACGGTAGAGCTTTGTAAGTTTGTAAACTGTTGTGCTGCACCGCAGGCTAGCCCGCACGGCACACCCATACAGTTATTCTTGTGTAGTTCTTAGGGTATTAACAGGTAAGGTGTGGCGGTTTAGTCATGCCTGCCAGTAGGCAAATTACTTGTCTTTCTCCTGCATCCTACGGAGGGCGCCGTGCTGTGCAGCACAAGGGTCTCAGCCTTCTGGCTGCGTGTCTGTAAATTTATTTTATGTTCCCAGAATTAGCAGTTGGGTTCTTTACCACGTTTAAGTAAAATTCAGTTTTGACAAGAGCTGGTGGTGGAGTTGTTTTCCTCGTTCGTGACTTCGCTGTATCCTGGGGAGCCCACCCCGATACATGTTCTACACACATGCTTATTACACACATCTCCGTGCCAATCCAAAAGTGCCACTATGCCCCTCTTGTAAATATGGACTCATCATATATCATTGACCCCTGGACTGTACATGGGTCAGAATGTGCTCCATGCCACGGACTTCCACCACTCAGTAAGACCTCCACCAGAAGCCACAGTGAAATAAGAGCATCTGGTATGATTATGTGGCATGGACTTTAATGATATTTGTTGAAGCACCTTATTGCTGGTTAAAAACACAAATTGTTTTATTTTGTATAATTTACTCCATAGCACAGTTTTTATTTTTCTTGTAGTACGGTTACAAAACCTGTGGCTGGCACAACGTTTCTAAACATATACTCAGCATGGAGAATTGTGGCGAGGAACATTTTTATTTATGGATGTCAGGCAGAAAGCGTTGAAGTATAATTGTAGTTACCCAGCAAGCACCTCTAGTTTTTTTGATTTTTGTTTTTTTAACTTGTTCCCTTGGACCCCAGAAAACAGTAGTTATGCAAATAGTGACTAGCTGCTATAGTTGCTTCAGGTGGGTAGCTTTACTGATGCACAAGAAGTCGGGATTGAATATAAGGCACCTGGAAAGTCTAGTTATGCAAACAAGGTGTTAGTTTACTACGTTTTCTATATTCATCGGTTTGCTTTAATGCAAACCAATCAACCATATTTTAAAATCTTGCAAATAACTTTATTAGCTAGAAAACCCTTTCTGTTAGATGTTTTCATTCTGATATCACTTTGTATCTAATACCTCCAATATCCTTTACTTCAGAACACCACCTATGCTAAGCTCTTCATACCCATCACTCCCCAAGTAAAATTAAGGCCTCATGCACATCAAAGCTGATAAAATGACGTTTTTGGGAGTTTGGGCGTTTTTTTTTTTTTAACAGCCCTTAAACTCCCCTCTATGCTATCCTATGTGTCCATGCACACATGGACCTTTATTGAAGTTTATCAGCAGGGGAGTTTATGGGCTTGTCTGAACGCCCTAATTCGTGTTCAAGAGCAGTTCTTCTGACCACAAAAAACGCTGAAAACTGTGCATAAACGCTCATAAACACGCTTTTATCAGTGTTCAGTGTTTTTTACATTGCAGAACTGGATGTAAGCTGGGTGTAATTTAAAAGAATGGCCAAAAACGATGACGCTGTAAAACGCATAAACGTGTTTTTAAAGCAGCGTTTTCCTACCAGCAATTTTTTGAACGTCCTGTGTGCTTGGAGCCAAAAGCAGTCATGGTGCTTGGTGTGTGGCAGGGTGCAGGGGAAAGGTTGTAGCCTCTACCTTGGAAAAATTGAGACCAGGTTTGGTGCCCATATTAATGTACTAGCTGACTAATTTTCCTTTTACAACCATAACGCTGCTCCCTGATAGCCATCTTGAAATTTCCCATGCACATTAACCGCTTCAGCCCCGGAAGATTTTACCCCCTTCCTGACCAGAGCGTTTTTTACGATTCGGCACTGCGTCGCTTTAACTGACAATTGCGCAGTCGTGCGACGTGGCTCCCAAACAAATTGACGTCCTTTTTTCCCTACAATTGAGCTTTCTTTTGGTGGTATTTAATCGCCTCTGCGATTTTTATTTTTTGCGCTATAAACAAAATAAGAGCGACAATTTTGAAAAAAACGCATTATTTACATTTTGCTATAATACCCCCCAAAAATATATAAAAAAACTTTTTTTCTCAGTTTAGGCCGATCGTATTCTTCTACATATTTTTGGTTAAAAAAAATCGCAATAAGCGTTTATTATTGATTGGTTTGCGCAAAAGTTATAGCGTTTACAAAATAGAGGATAATTTTATGGCATTTTTATTAATAATTTTTTTTTTATTAGTAATGGCAGCAAACAACAATTTTTATTGTGACTGCGACGTCATGGCGGACATGTCGGCCATTTTTGACACATTTTTGAGATCATTGTCATTTATACGGCGATCAGTGCGATTAAAAATGCACTGATTACTGTGTAAATGACACAGTGAATGGGTTGACCACTACCGGGCGGGGAGGGGTTAAGTATGTCCTAGGGGAGTGATTACTAACTGTAGGGGGATGGGCTAGCAGTGTCATTACTCTGATCACTGCTCCCGATGACAGGGAGCTGTGATCAGTGACACTCGTCACTAGGCAGAACGAGGAGATACTGTTTACATCAGCATCTCCCCGTTTGTCCTCTCCGTGAGGCGATTGCGGGTATCCCCGCCGCGATCGAGTCCGCGGGACCCGACTCACGGAGCTCCCGGCCGGCACGCACGCAATGGCACTGCGGAGAATTCAAATGGACGTACCTGTAAGTCCATTTGCCCAGCCGTGCCATTCTGCCGACGTACATCGGCGTGCGCCGGTCAGGAAGGGGTTAATGTATCAAAATAATAATTTTTGCATTTCCCCCAGCATGTGACTAGATAGTGAAAGGTGAAGCAGCACACAGATGAGCTCATCACTTTGTTCTATCCTTCTATTATCATTTTCTTTTTTGTATAATGTTTGGCTCTTTATACTGCCGCTTCCTCTCTGTCTAATCTCTGCTGTACAGAGACTGCAAGTGGCTGACATCAAGTGAAATTCAGATACTTGCACTGCTTTGATTTAAAATATTACTGTAAATGATATGTTGAATAAAATTAATTTGTGTATTTTATATTAAGTTCCGTATTGAATATGTTTTAGAACTTTAAAAATGGCTAGACACATAAAATTTCTTTAAAGTAATTGTAAAGTCTTGTTTTAAAAAAAAATAATAATAATAAAAAATGTTATACTTATGCTCGGTACACACATTCAGAAAATCGTGCGAAAAATACTGATTTTGAAGCGATCGTACGCTAATCGGATCCTTGGTACAGAGCTTTCAAGAGCCGATCAGGACATTTCATCTGATATTATTTGAGTGGACATGCATGAAAATTTTTTTCGTACGATTTTCGTTTAATCAGTACAGCTGTCGTTCGAAAATGCAATACACATGCATTACAAAACATGACATTACTTCGGAATTTTTATTCTGTCGCACGAAAATTTTCGTGACTTTAGTAAACTCTTCAGATTCGATCTGAGATTAGCATGCAAAAAAAACGTACGATTATTCGTTCGATAATCTCATCGTGTATAGCAGTCATAACTTCCTCTATGCAGTTGGTTTTGCACAGAGCAGCCCGGATCCTCCTCTTCACGGGTTCCCCTTTGCTGCTCCTGGGCCCTCCCTTCTGTCGAGTGCCCCCACAGCAAGCGGCTTGCTATGGGGGCACCTGAGCCAAATCACAGCTCTGTGTGTCGATTCAGACATGGAGCCCGACCAAGCCCTGCCCCACCCCCTCTCCTGATTGGCTAACTGATTTTGACAGCCGTGGGAGCCAATGGCGCTGCTGCTGTGTCTCAGCCAATCAGGAAGAGATTCCAGGACGGCTCGTGGACATCGCTGGAGAGAGATGGGGCTCAGGTAAGTAATTAAGGTACTGGGGAGGCTGCTACACACAGAAGGTTTTTTTATCTTAATGCATAGAATACATTAAAATAAAAAAACCTTCTGCCTTTACAACTTCTTTAAATACTTTGTGAGTTCAGTAAATCTTTATAACAGCCTGTGGGTTTGTGAATGGAAGTATGTGCCACAAATTTTCATTGTTACCTGACATTTACATACTGTCTTGTAATAAACTAGACAAAACAGTACTTATCAATCTGTAGTTCTGTGTTTGATATTTCATTTCCTTTTGCAGGAATTCCTAAAATATTCCAGAAAAGCTTGTGTTGATGTTGCAGAATTGGAGGTATTTACTTTTCTTTTATTATTTAATTTCCATTAATGCAGTTGAGATGAGTTATGTACAATTAAAGGTTTAACCGGTTCCAGATATACTGCGGCTGAATGGCTCTCCTGGGCGAAATCCCGTGTGTGTGTATATATATGTATGTATATATATATATATATATGTATATATATATATATATATATATATATATATATATATATATGGCTTTACCCAGGAGAGCCACCAGAGGGCGCGCGAGAACCACTGCACAGCGGGGGACCCGATGCGCGTGGCCGGCGGGCGCGATCGCGTGCACGAGAAACAAATCCCTGCGCTGTCAGAGGAGAAGAGACCAATTGTGTGTTCCTACAAAGTAGGAACAGCGATCTGTCATCTCTCCTAGTTAGTTCCATCCCCGCACAGTTAGAACACAGTGAGGGAACACACAGTTAACCTCTTGATCGCCCCTAGTGTTAACACCTTCCCTGCCAGTGATATTTATACAGTAATCAGTGCATATTTGTAGCACTGATCAGTCTATAAATGTCATTGGTCCCAAAAATGTGTCAAAAGTCTCCGATTTGTCCATCGCAATGTCGCAATACTGCTAAAAATTGCAGATCACCACCATTACTAGTAGAGAAAAAATATATAATAAAAATGCCATAAATCTTTCCTGTAGTTTGTAGACGCTATAGCTTTTGCGCAAACCAATCAGTATACACTTATTGCGATTATTTTTTTTTTCACCAAAAATATGTAGAAGAATATATATTGGCCTAAACTGGTGAAGATTTTTTTTTTTTTAAAATTGGGGGATATTTATTATAACAAAAAGTAAAAAACATTGTTTCTTTATCGTACATCATGGGACGCAGAGCCTTAAGTAATTACTTAATGGGTTATGGGCCACCTTCAGCTGTTGACACTGGTATACCCAATCAAGGAAGTTCACTCCCTATATAACCCCTCCTCCTTCCAGGAGCACATCAGTTTTTTTGCCAGTGTCTAAGGTGTTGGTCACGAGTGAAGATGTGCTCTGAGGAGCCCCAGGAGGGACTGCAGACCCGAATGCCGTCCGCACGCGCGGACTAGTGTTATTCTTAAAACAAGAAGGGGGCGGGTATTGCAGAGGGGCCTGGCTCACAGATAGGAGGCGCCGTGTGCAGGACGCCACATCCATGTGGAGCACACGGCGCATACACTAGGGCGGAAGACACTGAGGACGCCTAATCAGGTTCTCACCTGAGGCTGAAGACAGAAGTCTGTCACAGTAAGGGATACAGGAGCGCCAGGCATGTAAAGGTGTGTAAGCAGGCATTTCCAGTACAGGAAATATTATGGTTACTCAGCATCAAAGGCTGATCCTTATGGTGACATTTTTTTTTTGCTAAACTATTGTTCAGCAAAATACCATAATTTTTTTCTTAAAGTGCCTCTGCTTTTGTGCTTAGCACTATGACTTCCAGAGCTACCACAAAGGTACAAAGGATTCCACCCCTAGGTGCTGGGAATTCCAGTCATGCCTTCACACTGTCATCCTCTCCGGAGATACCTGACATGGCAAGCCAGGGTGAGTCATTGGAAGCAATTGGTGGTGCAACTGCTTCTCACACTTAAGCCTCTGTATACAGTGGGGACGGAAAGTATTCAGACCCCCTTACATTTATCACTCTGTTATATTGCAGCCATTTGCTAAAATTATTTAAGTTCATTTTTTTTCCTCATTAATGTACGCACAGCACCCCATATTGCCAGAAGAACACAGAATTGTTGACATTTTTACAGATTTATTAAAAAAGAAAAACTGAAATATCACATGGTCCTAAGTATTCAGACCCTTTGCTCAGTATTTAGTAGAAGCACCCTTTTGATCCAATACAGCCATGAGTCTTTTTGGGAAAGATGCAACAAGTTTTTCACACCTGGATTTGGGGATTCTCTGCCATTCCTCCTTGCAGATCCTCTCCAGTTCTGTCAGGTTGGATGGTAAACGTTGGTGGACAGCCATTTTTAAGTCTCTCCAGAGATGCTCAATTGGGTTTAAGTCAAGGCTCTGGCTGGGCCATTAAAAAACAGTCATGGAGTTGTTGTGAAGCCACTCCTTTGTTATTTTAGCTGTGTGCTTAGGGTCATTGTCTTATTGGAAGGTAAACCTTCGGCCCAGTCTGAGGTCCTGAGCACTCTGGAGAAGGTTTTCGTCCAGGATATCCCTGTACTTGGCCGCATTCATCTTTCCCTCGATTGCAACCAGTCATCCTGTCCATGCAGCTGAAAAGCACCCCCACAGCATGATGCTGCCACCACTATGCTTCACTGTTGTGACTGTATTGGACAGGTGAAGAGCAGTGCCTGGTTTTCTCCACACATACCGCTTAGAATTAAGGCCAAAAAGTTCTATCTTGGTCTCATCAGACCAAAGAATCTTATTTCTCACCATCTTGGAGTCCTTCAGGTGTTTTTTAGCAAAGTCCAAAGTGGCTTCCGTCGGGCCACTCTGCCATAAAGCCTCGACTGGTGGAGGGCTGCAGTGATGGTTGACTTTGTACAACTTTCTCCCATCTCCCAACTGCATCTCTGGAGCTCAGTCACATGATTTTTGGGTTCTTCTTCACCTCTCTCACCAAGGCTCCTCTCCCCTGATAGCTCAATTTGGCAGGACGGCCAGCTCTAGGAAGGGTTCTGGTCGTCCCAAACGTCTTCCATTTAAGGATTATGGAGGCCACTGTGCTCTTAGGAGCCTTAAGTGCAGCAGAAAATTTTTTGTAACCTTGGCCAGATTTGTGCCTTGCCACAAATCTGTCTCTGAGCTCTTCAGGCAGTTTCTTTGACCTCATGATTCTCATTTGCTCTGACATGCACTGTGAGCTGGAAGGTCTTATATAGACAGGTGTGTGGCTTTCCTAATCAAGTCCAATCAGTATAATCAAACACAGCTGGACTCAAATGAAGGTGTAGAACCATCTCAAGGATGATCAGAAGAAATGGACAGCACCTGAGTTAAATATATGAGTATCACAGCAAAGGGCCTGAATACTTGTGATATTTCAGTTTTTCTTTTTTAATAAATCTGCAAAAATGTCAACAATTCTGTGTTTTTCTGTCAATATGGGGTGCTGTGTGTACATTAATGAGGAAAAAAATGAACTTTGCTAAATGATTTTAGCAAATGGCTGCAATATAACAGTAAAAAATTTAAGGGGGTCTGAATACTTTCTGTCCCCACTGTACGTGACTGAAGATGCATCTTCCTCTGCCTTGCAGGGCTTAGAAGGAAGATTAGCGGCTTTAATCACATCCTCCATCCAAGAGGATATGAAGCGTGCTAGATCCCCCTCCCCCACCTCAAACCCCTTTTTCCAAGGGAACAGTGGGCACAAGATGAGGTATTATCTTCAGGTGATCACGGGGAAAAACAAGCCAAATTGTCCTCTGCGGAGGAAACAACAGTTGATGAACCTTATGCAACCTCGCAATCTGACAGATTGATGGTACAAACTCTTACAGAGATGGTTCATTCCACTTTTTATGCTACTCCTAACAGAGTCAGCTGAAAGCTCAGTCCCTTCCTTGGGTTTTTGTTTAAAAAAAAAAAAACCCTTTACAACCTTTTTCATGCAATTCTAGAAGGGCATATTTATGCTTAATGGGATCATCTGGATAAGCATTTTTTTTCCCTCCAAAGAGTTTCTCCGTTCTCTATCATAGAGGAAAAATTCACAAAGGATGGAAAGTACCAGCAGTAGACGCTGCGATTTCCAGCATCAATAAAGATGCACAAATGCTTAACCACTTGCCGACCGCCGCACGACTATATACGTCGACAGAGCGGCACGGGCAGGCAAAAGGACGTATATGTACGTCCTTGCCTGCCCGCGGGTGGGGGGTCCGATCGGACCCCCCCCCGGTGCCTGCGGCGGTCGGCAAATCTCCCCCGGCGATCGGAGGTGAGGGGGAGGCCATCCATTCGTGGCCCCCCCCTCGCGATCGCTCTCAGCCAATGGGATCATTTCCCTGCCTCTGTATTGTACACAGAGGCAGAGGAAATGATGTCATCTCTCCTCGGCTCGGTATTTTCCGTTCCGGGCCGAGGAGAGAAGACTGCAATGTAAGTGCACCAACACTACACACACAGTAGAACATGCCAGGCACACATTACACCCCGATCCCCCCCCCGATCGCCCCCCCGATCCCCCCCCAATCACCCCCCCCCCCCCCCGTCACAAACTGACACCAGCAGTTTTTTTTTTTTTTTTTTTTTTTTCTGATTACTGTATTGGTGTCAGTTTGTGACAGTTACAGTGTCAGGGCAGTGAGTGTTAGGCCCCCTGTAGGTCTAGGGTACCCCCCTAACCCCCCCTAATAAAGTTTTAACCCCTTGATCACCCCCTGTCACCAGTGTCGCTAAGCGATCATTTTTCTGATCGCTGTATTAGTGTCGCTGGTGATGCTAGTTAGGGACGTAAATATTTAGGTTCGCCGTCAGAGTTTTATAGCGACAGGGACCCCCATATACTACCGAATAAATGTTTTAACCCCTTGATTGCCCCCTAGTTAACCCTTTCACCACTGATCACTGTATAACCGTTACGGGTGACGCTGGTTAGTTTGTTTATTTTTTATAGTGTCAGGGAACCCGCCGTTTATTACCGAATAAAGATTTAGCCCCCTGATCGCCCGGCGGTGATATGCGTCGCCCCAGGCAGGGTCAGATTAGCGCCAGTACCGCTAACACCCACGCACGCAGCATACGCCTCCCTTAGTGGTATAGTATCTGATCGCATCAATATCTGATCCGATCAGATCTATACTAGCGTCCCCAGCAGTTTAGGGTTCCCAAAAACACAGTGTTAGCGGGATCAGCCCAGATACCTGCTAGCACCTGCGTTTTGCCCCTCCGCCCAGCTCGGCCCAGCCCACCCAAGTGCAGTATCGATCGATCACTGTCACTTACAAAACACTAAACGCATAACTGCAGCGTTCGCTGAGTCAGGCCTGATCCCTGCGATCGCTAACAGTTTTTTTGGTAGCATTTTGGTGAAATGGCAAGCACCAGCCCCAGGCAGCGTCAGGTTAGTGCCAGTACCGCTAACACCCACGCACCGTACACCTCCCTTAGTGGTATAGTATCTGAACGCATCAATATCTGATCCGATCAGATCTATACTAGCGTCCCCAGCAGTTTAGGGTTCCCACAAACGCAGTGTTAGCGGGATCAGCCCAGATACCTGCTAGCAACTGCGTTTTACCCCTCCGCCCGGCCCAGCCCAGCCCACCCAAGTGCAGTATCGATCGATCACTGTCACTTACAAAACACTAAACGCATAACTGCAGCGTTCGCAGAGTCAGGCCTGATCCCTGCGATCGCTAACAGTTTTTTTTGTAGCGTTTTGGTGAACTGGCAAGCACCAGCCCCAGGCAGCGTCAGGTTAGTGCCAGTAGCGCTAACACCCACGCACGCACTGTACACCTCCCTTAGTGGTATAGTATCTGAACTGATCAATATCTGATCCGATCAGATCTATACTGGCGTCCCCAGCAGTTTAGGGTTCCCAAAAACGCAGTGTTAGCGGGATCAGCCCAGATACCTGCTAGCACCTGCGTTTTGCCCCTCCGCCCGGCCCAGCCCAGCCCACCCAAGTGCAGTATCGATCGATCACTGTCACTTACAAAACACTAAATGCATAACTGCAGCGTTCGCAGAGTCAGGCCTGATCCCTGCGATCGTTAACAGTTTTTTTGGTAGCGTTTTGGTGAACTGGCAAGCGCCAGCGGCCTAGTACACCCCGGTCGTAGTCAAACCAGCACTGCAGTAACACTTGGTGACGTGGCGAGTCCCATAAGTGCAGTTCAAGCTGGTGAGGTGGCAAGCACAAGTAGTGTCCCGCTGCCACCAAAAAGACAAACACAGGCCCGTCGTGCCCATAGTGCCCTTCCTGCTGCATTCGCCAATCCTAATTGGGAACCTACCGCTTCTGCAGCGCCCGTACTTCCCCCATTCACATCCCCAACCAAATGCAGTCGGCTGCATGAGAGGCATTTTTATGTCCTCCCGAGTACCCCTACCCAGCGAACCCCCCCAAAAAAGATGTTGTGTCTGCAGCAAGCGCGGATATAGGCGTGACACCCGCTATTATTGTCCCTCCTGTCCTGACAATCCTGGTCTTTGCATTGGTGAATGTTTTGAACGCTACCATTCACTAGCTGAGTATTAGCGTAGGGTACAGCATTGCACAGACTAGGACACACTTTCACAGGGTCTCCCAAGATGCCATCGCATTTTGAGAGACCCGAACCTGGAACCGGTTACAGTTATAAAAGTTACAGTTACAAAAAAAGTGAAAAAAAAAAAAAAAAAAAACACAAACAAAAATATAAAATAAAAAATAATAGTTGTCGTTTTATTGTTCTCTCTCTATTCTCTCTCTCTCTATTCTCTCTATTGTTCTGCTCTTTTTTACTGTATTCTATTCTGCAATGTTTTATTGTTATTATGTTTTATCATGTTTGCTTTTCAGGTCTGCAATTTTTTATACTTTACCGTTTACTGTGCTTTATTGTTAACCATATTTTTGTCTGAGTACAGCATTCACGACTTTGAGTGGTTATACCAGAATGATGCTTGCAGGTTTAGGTATCATCTTGGTATCATTCTTTTCAGCCAGCGGTCGGCTTTCATGTAGAAGCAATCCTAGCGGCTAATTAGCCTCTAGACTGCTTTTACAAGCAGTGGGAGAGAATGCCCCCCCCCCCCCCACCGTCTTCCGTGTTTTTCTCTGGCTCTCCTGTCTCAACAGGGAACCTGAGAATGCAGCCGGTGATTCAGCCAGCTGACCATAGACCTGATCAGAGACCAGAGTGGCTCCAAACATCTCTATGGCCTAAGAAACCGGAAGCTACGAGCATTTTATGACTTAGATTTCGCCGGATGTAAATAGCGCCATTGGGAAATTGGGGAAGCATTTTATCACACCGATCTTGGTGTGGTCAGATGCTTTGAGGGCAGAGGAGAAATCTAGGGTCTAATAGACCCCAATTTTTTCAAAAAAGAGTACCTGTCACTACCTATTGCTATCATAGGGGATATTTACATTCCCTGAGATAACAATAAAAATGATTAAAAAAAAAAAAAAATGAAAGGAACAGTTTTAAAATAAGATAAAAAAGCAAAAAAATAATAAAGAAAAAAAAAAAAAAAAAAAAAAGCACCCCTGTCCCCCCTGCTCTTGCGCTAAGGCGAACGCAAGCGTCGGTCTGGCGTCAAATGTAAACAGCAATTGCACCATGCATGTGAGGTATCACCGCGACGGTCAGATCGAGGGCAGTAATTTTAGCAGTAGACCTCCTCTGTAAATCTAAAGTGGTAACCTGTAAAGGCTTTTAAAGGCTTTTAAAAATGTATTTATTTTGTTGTCACTGCACGTTTGTGCACAGTTGTAAAGCATGTCATGTTTGGTATCCATGTACTCGGCCTAAGATCATCTTTTTTATTTCATCAAACATTTGGGCAATATAGTGTGTTTTAGTGCATTAAAATGTAAAAAAGTGTGTTTTTTCCCCAAAAAATGCGTTTGAAAAATCGCTGCGCAAATACTGTGTGAAAAAAAAAAATTAAACACCCACCATTTTAATCTGTAGGGCATTTGCTTTAAAAAAATATATAATGTGTGGGGGTTCAAAGTAATTTTCTTGCAAAAAAAAATAATTTTTTCATGTAATCAAAAAGTGTCAGAAAGGGCTTTGTCTTCAAGTGGTTAGAAGAGTGGGTGATGTGTGACATAAGCTTCTAAATGTTGTGCATAAAATGCCAGGACAGTTCAAACCCCCCCAAATGACCCCATTTTGGAAAGTAGACACCCCAAGCTATTTGCTGAGAGGCATGTCGAGTCCATGGAATATTTTATATTGTGACACAAGTTGCGGGAAAGAGACAAATTATTATTATTTTTTTTTTTTTTTGCACAAAGTTGTCACTAAATGATATATTGCTCAAACATGCCATGGGAATATGTGAAATTACACCCCAAAATACATTCTGTTGCTTCTCCTGAGTACGGGGATACCACATGTGTGAGACTTTTTGGGAGCCTAGCCACGTATGGGACCCCGAAAACCAAGCACCGCCTTCAGGCTTTCTAAGGGCGTAAATTTTTGATTTCACTCTTCACTGCCTATCACAGTCTCGGAGGCCATGGAATGCCCAGGTGGCACAAACCCCCCCCCAAATGACCCCATTTTGGAAAGTAGACACCCCAAGCTATTTGCTGAGAGGTATAGTGAGTATTTTGCAGACCTCACTTTTTGTCACAAAGTTTTGAAAATTAAAAAAAGAAAAAAAAAATTTTTTTTTTTGTCTTTCTTCATTTTCAAAAACAAATGAGAGCTGCAAAATACTCACCATGCCTCTCAGCAAATAGCTTGGGGTGTCTACTTTCCAAAATGGGGTCATTTGGGGGGGTTTTGTGCCACCTGGGCATTCCATGGCCTCCGAAACTGTGATAGGCAGTGAAGAGTGAAATCAAAAATGTACACCCTTAGAAATCCTGAAGGCGGTGATTGGTTTTCGGGGTCCCGTACGCGGCTAGGCTCCCAAAAAGTCCCACACATGTGGTATCCCCATACTCAGGAGAAGCAGCTAAATGTATTTTGGGGTGCAATTCCACATATGCCCATGACCTGTGTGAGCAATATATCATTTAGTGACAACTTTGTGCAAAAAAAAAAAAAAAAATAAATAAATTGTCACTTTCCCGCAACTTGTGTCAAAATATAAAATATTCCATGGACTCAACATGCCTCTCAGCAAATAGCTTGGGGTGTCTACTTTCCAAAATGGGGTCATTTGGGGGGGGTTTGTGCCATCTGGGCATTTTATGGCCTTCAAAACTGTGATAGGTAGTGAGGAGTAAAATCAAAAATGTACGCCCTTAGAAATCCTGAAGGCAGTGATTGGTTTTCGGGGCCCCGTATGCGGCTAGGCTCCCAAAAAGTCCCACACATGTGGTATCCCCATACTCAGGAGAAGCAGCTAAATGTATTTTGGGGTGCAATTCCACATATGCCCATGGCCTGTGTGAGCAATATATCATTTAGTGACAACTTTTTGTAATTTTGTTTTTTTTTTTTTTTTTTTTTCATTATTCAATCACTTGGGACAAAAAAAATGAATATTCAATGGGCTCAACATGCCTCTCAGCAATTTCCTTGGGGTGTCTACTTTCCAAAATGGGGTCATTTGTGGGGGTTTTGTACTGCCCTGTCATTTTAGCACCTCAAGAAATGACATAGGCAGTCATAAATTAAAGACTGTGTAAATTCCAGAAAATGTACCCTAGTTTGTAGGCGCTATAACTTTTGCGCAAACCAATAAATATACACTTATTGACATTTTTTTTACCAAAGACATGTGGCCAAATACATTTTGGCCTAAATGTATGACTAAAATTGAGTTTATTGGATTTTTTTTAGAACAAAAAGTAGAAAATATCATTTTTTTTCAAAATTTTCGGTCTTTTTCCGTGTATAGCGCAAAAAATAAAAACGGCAGAGGTGATCAAATACCATCAAAAGAAAGCTCTATTTGTGGGAAGAAAAGGACGCAAATTTCGTTTGGTTACAGCATTGCATGACCGCGCAATTAGCAGTTAAAGCGACGCAGTGCCAAATTGTAAAAAGTGCTCTGGTCAGGAAGGGGGTAAATCCTTCCGGGGCTGAAGTGGTTAAGGATCCAACAGATAAGAAGTTGGAATTTTTTGTTAAAAAAAAAAAAAAAAAAAAAAGAGAAAACAAGTGCATTACCACAAAAGGTCACTAGATGGCAGCATGTGAACTAAATATAAAAGTCCATAGAAAATGGTTAAGAAAACAATCTATATCAATTCTATGCCCCGTTGGGGCAGCACACTTTTACATACATCTGAATGATTTCTAGCAGGAAAGGTACTCTTTTGTCCAAAAGAAGGTATAAATGTCCTTTTATTTAAACGGACTCCTTCCCCTGTGCCTGGGACAGCTGCCTCTAGGCAGTGGTGACTGTCTCCACCGTCAGACTGTAAGAGGAGAAAACATTCAGCCCCTGTATACATGATTGAAAATGTGTTTTTCCTCCGCCCTGCAGGGCCTAGAAGGAAAATGAGTGACTTTAACTGCATCCGCTATCCAAGGATAGGAAGCGTGTTAGATCCCCCTCCCCCACCTTAGATCCCTGATCAAGGGAACAGGGGATAGAGGATGAAGGGTTACCCTCAGGTAATCAGGAAGAAAGGCAAACCCATTACTCCTCTGCGGATGAGACAACTGGAGTTGAACCTTTTTTCAGCCTCGTAATCTGAGAGATTGCTGGTACAAAACTCTTACAGAGATGGTTCATGCCTCTTTCAAGCTACCTCTGGTAGAGTCAGCTTATAGTTATGTTTTTCCTTAGGTTCCTTAAAACCTTCACTGCCTTTTTCATGCGTTTCCTATACATGTACAGATCCACGCAGAAATTCAACAGATCCATTCTAGATCTAAAAGAATCGAAATCAGTTTCTGAGGATCCGCTCCTTTCTATGGAGTCGATCAGGTCAGTAGGTTCTATCCTACAAGGAGGAAAACTGGCGTCTATCGGCATCAGGGATGCATATCTGCATGTCAATATATTTTGTGCTCACCAAAGGTTCTGCAGTTCAAAGTAGAACAGCAGTATTCCAGTTTATAGCCTTGTCCTTCGGGCTAGCTACAGCTCCCTGAGTGTTCAAAAAGTACTAGCCCCACCTCTAGCCAGGTCAAGGGCACAGGGCTTAAACAGTCTTGGCATACCTAGACGATCCATTGCTAATATACCAATTGGAGTAAGGTGTACGCATTACAATCAGTTACCTGGAAAAGTCTGGGTTGCGGTCCCAACCTAGTGAAGTCTCCCTTAAAACCGCTATAAAAGCTGGAGTATTTGGGTCTGATCATAGATACAGCCCAGAAAAGGGGTGTTCTTGCCCGGGCAAAAAACAACTTCATAAGAGAGTGGTGGTCAGGTTAAAAGGAGATCCCTCCATTCGCCTTTGCATGAGGTTGTTAGAAAGGATGGTGGCTTCATTCGAAGCAATTTCCTATGCCCATTTTAATTTGAGACTGTTGCAAAACAGTATTCTATCTGCTAACAAGACGATCCAAGCTTTGGACTTGCCAATGCGGCTGTCCCCAAGGGTGTCCCAAATCCTCAGTTGGTGGTTACTAACCAGAATCTGCTGAAAGGAAAATCCTTCAGACCTGTTATCTGAAAAGTGGTAATGACAGATGCCTGCCTTTCAGGCTGGGGAGCAGTACTAAAGAAGACAACTGTCCAAGGACAGTGGTCAAGAACCGGATGAGCCTTGCCCATCAACATCCTAGAGATTCGGGCAGTGCGTCTGGCTCTAAAGACCTGGACTTCCAGGTTAAGGGATTGTCCAGTCAGGATCCAATCCGTCAATGCCACGGCTGTGGCCTATATCAATCACCAAGGGGGCACCAAGAGAGTCTCAGCGCAGAGAGAGGTGAACCATATTCTAACTTGGGCAGAAAGAAATATTCCGTGCCTATCGGCAGTCTTCATTCCGGGAATAGAGAATTGGCAGGCGAACTACTTAAGTCGCCAGCAGCTATTCCCAGGGGAATGGTTTCTTCACCCCGACATATTTTCGGGCTGTTTGTCAAAGATGTGGGACTCCGGACGTAGATCTTCTAGCGTCCAGTTCAACATAAAGTTAGTCAACTTTGGGTCCACAACAAAGCATCCATTTGCATGCAGAACAGATGCATTGGTTATACCATGGGATCAGCTTTCACTGATCTATGCACATTTCCCCCTATTCAATTGCTGCCTCAACTTCTTTGCAGGATCAAGCTGGAAAGAAAACCAGTAATTCTGGCAGAACCAGCATGGCCCAGAAGGTCATGGTATGCAGAAATCCTAAAGATGGCAGTGGAGGATCCATGGTCCCTTCCACTAAGGCTAGACCTGCTCTCACAGGGGCCAATATTCCATCCTACTTTACGAACGCTAAATTTAACAGCCTGGCTATTGAAACCCACATTCTGAGGAAACGTGGGTTTTCCGGGTCAGTTATCTCTACTTTGATTAATACAAGGAAACCAATTTCCAGTACTATACATTATAGAGTCTCGAAGGCTTATGTTTCTTGGTGTGAATCCAAGGGTTGACACCCTTGGAGATATATCATGATCAGAATTCTTGCCTTTCTACAATTAGGCGTAGAGATGAAATTGGCCTTGAGTACTATTAAGGGCCAAGTCTCAACCTTATCGATTTTATTTTTCAAAAACTATTCTTAGTCCGGGGTTTTATACAAGGGGTGATGCGGATTAGTCCGCCAGTTAAATCACCTTTAAGTCCTTGGGACTTGAATTTTGTTTTGTTAGTGTTAAAAAAACAGCCATTTGAACCAATACAGCATATTGCCTTAGTCCTTCTGACAAGGAATCTGGTATTTTTGGTTGCTATATCCTCAGCAAGGAGGTTTTTGGAATTGGCTGCTCTTTCTTGTAAAGAGCCATGTTTGATTATTCATGAGGACAGAGTGGTGTTACGCCCTCGTCCAGGCTTTTGCCAAAAGTGGTTTCAGGTTTTCACCTGAACCAAGATATTGTCCTGCTATCGTTTTTTCAAAAACCATGTTCCAGAGAAGAAAAGTCACTACGGTGTCTTGATGTGGTGAGAGCAGTAAGAATCTATTTAAAGACAACTGCTCAGACTCTTAAGACTGATGTCTTATGTATTCTGCCAGAGCGCCCTAAGAAAGGACAGGCAGCGTCGAAATCCACTGTCGCTAAGTGGATTCGGCAAGTTATATTTCAAACTTATAATTAAGGGGTAAGACTCCCTCTTTTCACGTTAAGGCGCACTCTACCAGGGCAGTTAGTGCTTCTTGGGCTGTGCGTCATCAGGCCTCCATGGCTCAGATCTGTAAGGCCGCAACTTGGTCTTCATTGCATATATTCACAAAAATGTTATCAGATGGATGTAAGGAGGTATGAAGATATCGCCTTTGGGCGCAGTATGCTGCAGGCAGCAGTATAAGTCCTCAAGTCTGGGGGTACCCTGCGGGTTGTCTCTCCCTCCCATCGAGTAGCATTGCTATGTGACATCCCATTAAGTAATTACTTAAGGCTCTGTGTTCCATGATGTACGATAAAGAAAATTGGATTTTTATCACAGCTTACCTGTAAAATCCTTTTCTTGGAGTACATCACGGGACACAGAGGTCCCTCCCCTATTTTGGGATTTAAGTATATTGCTTTGCTACAAAAACCAATGTGCTCCTGGAAGGAGGAGGGGTTATATAGGGAGTGAACTTCCTTGATTGGGTATACCAGTGTCAATACCTGAAGTTGGCCCATAACCCATTAAGTAATTACGTAAGGCTCTGTGTCCCATGATGTACTCCAAGAAAAGGATTTTACAGGTAAGCTGTAATAAAAATCCTATTTTTTTTTTTTTTTTCAAAATTGTCACGCTTTTTTTTGTTTATAGCGCAAAAAATAAAAACCAGAGAGGTCATCAAATACCACCAAAAGAAAGCTCTATTTGTGAGAAAAAAGGACGCAAATTTGGTTTGGGTACAGCATTGCATGACCGCGCAATTGTCAGTTAAAGCAACGCAGTGCCAAATTGTAAAAAGTGCTCTGGTCAGGAAGGGGGTAAAATCTGACCATATGACCATGCCTTATAGAACAACCTAAGGGCTGACTAAATGATTATAGACCCCACCCACAGCAGTTAGGTTGTTTAGACTTGCTGCTATCAGCATTGGAAATCCTAAATCTGACCCAACCACCAGAACCTGCTGGTCCATATAACCTATGGCCACTTCAGAGGCAAGACGTTTCCTCACACCTGATGGTACGGTACCACCTCCAAAAGAGAGAGGCCAAGGGGGAAAAAGTCTGTCCCACATCTGTAAGAAAAAAGACTGCTCTGTATACAAACCCAAAAAAAAAAACCCCAGCTGCAACGCAAAGTGGAACACACACAAACAAACAAACAAATGAAAAAAGGAGCTGCGCTCTCAAAGTGACAAACTAACCAAATGTAAATGCAAACAAATATAAATAAATGAATAAATAAAACAAATAAAAACAATAATAAGTCCCAATAAGTGAATCATGTGACATGTATAAAGTCCTCCAGTGGACAGTGAAACCTTGGAAATTCCTCCAATGGAACTGAACATCTGTTTAGGCCTGTTGACTCTTTTTGATAAACTGTTTCAGTCAGATTCTAAATTGTATCACATCTGATAAAATGCTGCTGGTTGTTCTGCTTAACATACAGTGTCCCCATAGCTGTCTGCCACCCAGCATCAACATCAAAAGTGTTAAAGCTTGTGCAGCTGGTAAGCGTGCACTCTATGTGGTAGTGGATTCGCTTTGTCCGTCCTTAGTCACAGGATTTTCACCAACCTTTTCTGTTTGTTCATTTCCATTGCAGGAATTTCCAAGGTTTCACTGTTCACTGGAGGACTTTATACATGTCACATGATTCACTTATTGGGACTTATTATTTTCATTTGGTTTATCTATTCATTTATTTATATTTGTTTGCATTTACATTTGGTTAGTGTGTCACTTTGAGAGCGCAGCTCCCTTTTTTCATTTATCTTTGTCCCACATCTGTACCTCTATAAATTAACTAGCTTGAAAATGGATAGTGTCTTTTGTCTGGAGTTTGTTTGAAGAACAGGATGGTTACTGAATTTATGGTGTGCGCCCACCTACAGGATAAAACTATACTGCCTAAATACTAACGCTTAGTTCTGTTTTAATTTTGTAACGAATATTTCTGTATGCCATTTTCTTTCTTGTCGTTTATGATTTATTTTTGTACATATGTCTACTGTCTGCCTAGACATTTTATATTCAAAAGTTGCCTTATGCGTACTAGGCAAAGACTTCAAAATTCCTCAAAAGACTGCTGTATTGTATTACCAAGTGCCTACTGGCTCGGCTCTACGTTGGCTGCTAATCTGTGTAAGATTGCATTGTGTGGCTGTACCCTCATGTTATCTATACTTGCATTTGCTGACTGACAGAGAATCAGACAACCAATCTGATTGCACCCAGATTTATTGTCATTGTCTGGAAGTTATTATATCTACCATAGGCAGGGACAGATCTTATTTCCAGCAACAGGGACCTGGGTTTATGTACCCAATGTGATTCTACATACATGAACAGTACTTATAAAGTGCGTGTGCCTAGTTGAATAGCAGACCAGTCAGCTGATAAACTTCAGGTGGTGGAATTCTACCCGTAAATTGTATGGGAAGAGTGGTTACACTGAAAAAAATGATCTTGCTCACAGGTTACCTTGGATATCCTCAGAAGCGTGTGCAAAAACCCTTATAATGAACCAGGTTGTAAGCAAGATTTAGGTCTGCCTGTGCCTCTGTGTGGCCAACTAGACTTTGTGTGAGCCGTGCTCTAGTGGTAGCTGGCAGAACTGCAGACTGTGATAACTTTAGGGTCTGTGTGTGTGTGCTATTTGCAGTTGCTACCTATGTCCTGATTAGAAATTTGGGTTCTCCTGACTGGGTTATCATGATTTTCCAGCATGCTGGTTTATATTTGAGGGAGCACAGCAGATGTTCTAATGTTTGGCATTTATTCTGGAACACCTGGGGAAAAAAATGTAATTGATTTGAAATTATGGAAATTGCATGAGTTAATTTACTATAATAACTGTACAGTACAGACCATTGGTTATATTCAGGTGATTGGACACAGGCAAAAGCTTTTCTGGGAACACTTCCGAGTGCACCCTTCCTTTGCTCTCAGTGAACATCTTGCAAACTGTACCCAGGCCCCACATCAGCAGGGCTGGCCTGTATAATTCTATTCACTGCATCCTGGCCTTCCTCCAGTCTGGTCTAGACCAGCATCTGGCACTTGGTTCTCTAAAGCAGCCTTATTTAACCAGGGTTTCATGAAACCCTTGGGTTCCTCCAGAGGTTTGCAACTGGTTTCTTGAATAATGAGCAATTTCTGCCTTGCAACCACTGTCACCAATGATCTCTTTAACTGTCTGTAAATGGGAGATTCTTCCAACTGACCACAGATGTAAGACACATTCTTCTCTTTCGAAGAAGATACAGTATCTCACAAAAGTGAGTACACTCCTCACATTTGTGTAACTATTTTATTTTATGTTTTCATGTGACAATGAAGAAATGACACTTTGCTACAATGTAAAGTAGTGAGTGTACAGCTTGTATAACAGTGTAAATTTGCTGTCCCCTCAAAATAACTCAACATACAGCCATTAACGTCTAAACTGCTGGCAACAAAAGTGAGTACACCCCTAAGTGAAAATGTCCAAATTGGGCCCAATTAGCCATTTTCCCTCCCCGGTGTCATGTGACTCATTATTGTTACTTGCTTGCCCAGTCCATCACCTTTACCCTCAGCTTGTTTAACAAGGCAGTGGTCGTCTTGGAGGTGTTTTTGGGGTCGTTATGTTAAAATGCTGCCCTGCGGCCCAGTCTCCGAAGGGAGGGGAATCTTGCTCTGCTTCAGTATGTCACAGTAAATGTTGGCATTTATGGTTCCCTCAATGAACTGTATTTCCCCAGTGCTGGCAGCACTCGTGCAGCCCCAGATGATGACACTCCCACCATGACTGTAGGCAAGAAACGCTTGTCTTTGTACTCCTCACCTGGTTGTTGCCTCACACGCTTGACACCATCTGAACCAAGATGGCTTGGTCTGAGCACTGACAAACTGACCCCCCCACCCCTTCATCCTCTGCAGCAATGCTGGCAGCACTCATACGTCTATTTCCCAATGGCACCTCTGCACTCAACTTCTTTGGTCGACCATGGCGAGGCCTGTTCTGAGTGGAACCTGTCCTGTTAAACTGCTGTATGGACTTGGCCAACATGCTGCATCTCAGTTTCAGGGTCTTGGCAATCTTCTTATAGCCTAGACCATCTTTTATGTAGAGCAATAATTCTTTTTTTCAGATTCCCAGAGAGTTCTTTGCCATGAGATGCCATGTTGAACTTCAAGTGACCAGTATGAGAGAGTGAGAGCAATAACACCAAATTTAACACACCTGCTCCCCATATACACCTGAGACCTTGTAACACTAACGAGTCACATGACACTGGGGAGGGAAAATGGTTAATTAGTCCCAATTTGGACATTTTCACTTAGGGGTGTACTCACTTTTGTTGCCAGCGGTTTAGACATTAATGGGTGTGTGTTGAGTTATTCTGAGAGGACAGCAAGTTTACACTGTTATACAAGCTGTGCCCTCACTACATTGTAGCAAAGTGTAATTTCTTCAGTGTTGTGTTGTCACATGAAAAGATATCATAAAATATTTACAAAAATGTGAGGAGTGTACTCACTTTTGTGAGATACTGTATATGTGATAAACTTGGTGCCAAAAATGTGATCAAGTTACAATTGTAATATAAATAAATCATTAAATAAGCAGCTGCCCCTTTAAGAGAAAAGACTACTTTAAACACACAGAAAACTAAAAACGGTACAGTGCTACTATGAATCAAATTAGAGCTAAGTGAATCATTCAAGTCCAGATAATAAATATTAGACAAAAGCCTTCAAACAACATTCAGAAAAAAAAACTGTGAAAAGTCCTTCCAGAAATCCTTCAATCACCGTGCTTTAAAGTATTTAGTGACGACTTATTCTGTATATGTGCTCCACCATAGTAAAATGCGCACTCACCAACCATAATCCTTTAAATCGCCTCAAATATTTACAATGATGCTCAAATGGGATTCCTCTTCAGATGGCCATGGCCATTTAGATGGTAGGGTGATGGTTCCCAAATGCACAGGCACTCCAGATATAACTCTCTCACTCGGGCCATATGTACCAAGAGTCCAAAGAAGATGATGGGTAGTAATATAGTGTAGAACTTTATTAAATGCCAGTAGTGCACATTAAAGGTTGCACTTACATCTCAGGGTGCTTCAGTTAGCACCAACACGTACAGCCTCGGGAATATACCTGCTTCGTCGCTCGTATGGAGCCAGCGTGTGTTCCAGGACCCGAAAGTGAGGTGGAGTCCCCACCTGAAATTACATCAGTAATGGCAACAGCACAGCCTCAGTGCATTTCACAGGATGCTTAGCCAGGATGGAGCCTTAAGATTGGACCAAAATAACTTCTTAAAAAAACGTATATAATAACAGACTCAATTCCCATTCAAACGATTTACTGGGACCCCAAGTAAACATTAATGATGGTAATAAAATAAGACTGTGTGTGTCGGAAAACAACTGTATATGCATCTGTTCATTTATAAAATGGCAAAAACTGATAAATGAAAAAGCAGATGCAAAAAAAAACACTTGCTCAATGCTCTCAACATTCAAAAGTGAATAATGAATAATTATGCAAATAAATCCAGAGCTAAAAATGTAAAAAAAATAACGTTTTGGTGGCACTATAATATTGAATGTATCTAAAATCATAAGGGGCTTTCTAGTGGTCATCCAAGGATGAAACTCCCAAATATATCATATCAGATATCTATGGCTAGAATAAAAATGAGTGATAACAAGAAAAACTCTATATAACCCATAATAATCCACCTATTGGGCATTAATGTAGAAATGTTTATAGGCACATATGCACAAATGATGTACACCTGTCCCAACGATAATGAGATGACCCACATAATTAACAAAAAAATAACTACTGTCAAGAATCAGTAATAAAGCAACTTAAATTGATATCAACTCAAGCTTATTTACCCATCTGGTCTCATTCTGGGAAATCTGCTTGTGAAGGTCACTCCCACTCCAATGTCTAAATACCCTATCGATACCATAAAAGCTTAGTACGGAAGGGTCCCTATTCTGTACCATTCCAAAATTATTTGATACACTATGTTGTCTCACTCCCTTTTTGATGTTATTTACATGTTCATTGATACGTTTGGATAATGGTCTAGTCATTCTCCCTATGTAATTCAAGCCAAAAGGGCATGTCGAGAGGTATGTAACAAACCTGGTACCACAGGTGATAAACTTATCAATGTGATATTCCCTCCCAGCAGATGAGCAAAAGGTTTTGTTTTTTCTCTTTTTATCCTTGATAATCTTGAAAGAGATCTCGCAAAAAAAAAATCTGTGAAAATAAATCACAGTGTAATCCCAAGTGGGTGCATCAAAACATGAATAAAAATAATTAGTAATGATGAAACTTAAAGTAAAAAAAGTCCCAGTGCTACAATAGCTGCGTAATGGCTCTTAACGAACAATTAAAAAACACAATATCTATGTGTATCAAAAATAATTAAAATATGGTAAACATACAGTGACCAGAGTAACAATGTGCAATCGTGCCTCCAAAAATATGTGAATAAAATAAGTTCATAAAAGATGAATGAAAAGCCTTTCTTGAATCTTCTCAGTGAATGTGACAAATTTGGAAACGTGTGGTCAAAGATGGAATGACAGCTGAGAAATGTGCTCACAGAGCCCTTACCTTAAAAGGCATGGGTAATTGCCTTAAAGATCATGATGAGATCATCAGTTTCGTCCAGGAATTGGATGGTAGATGTGGGGCTGGATCAGGCTCGCATCAGAATCTGGATAAATATAAAAAAGAACAACAAGAAAGGGCCACCAATCGTGTAGTACCATAGACCAAAATTTAATCGAATAAAAAGTGTGTACAGGCAATAAAAAGGTATCGTACAGCCAGCAGGACGGCACAACGCCGTTACCTAGTGCATCACTTCCGGTCTGCAACAAAAACAACCAGGTCAAAGATGTGAACTTCCGGTTGCGTCTAGTGCGTCAATCCTACGCGTTGCGTCACGTACCTCGTGACTTCCTCAGGGAATCTGATTGGACAGACAATCAGTTCATTTATACTGGTTACACAGGAAGTGGTAAAATCGCCATTTTGATGAAGACCAAAGGTACATAAATGTATTAATACATGGCGGTCGAATGAAGTATGTAAAGAACGTTAAAAAACATGAAATCTTTAATAAAAATATTTGTTAAAATGGTATAAAAAATAAATATAGGAATGACTCATTAATTAAAAACAATGTCATATCGGTACGAAGTGGAGAAAACTCTCTCACTGAGGACATCTTTTGGTAATGTATGTAATTACGTCTAACCAATGATACTGATAAAAACATTGATGGCTTACTGAAGTAGATAATAAGCATAAGTGACAATATATGTCAAAATAGACTAGGTTGGTCAGCTGAAAAAATTAAAAATAGTTGAAAGACCATGCAGGGAGAAAAAATATATAAAAAAAATATATAATATATATAAACACACATAGGTTTAAAAACTCATAAGTGTGCTGGAAGTTCAGTAAAAGGTTCACAATATCAAATAAAAAATAAAAATTAATAATCACTAATAAAACAATTTAAATCGAAGTCTATATTTAACCCATTAGGGACAAGTGTATTCTTTTTATGGATCCATTGGGATTCTTTTTGGCTAATACTCCTAATTTTATGATCACCCCTCCACGATTTGTGGTATCTATCTATACCCCAGAAGGTCATTTCGGCTGGGTTACTATTATGGACTGTGGCGAAGTGTCTCGATACATTGTGCTTTGGAAAAGATTTCATGTTTTGGACATGCTCTTTAATTCTGACTTTCAATGCTCTTTTTGTTCTTCCTACATACTGTAATTTGCAGGAGCATTGTAGAACATACACTACCCCTTCAGTATGGCAACTGATAAAATCTTTAATTGGATATGTGTATCCTGTGCTAGTTGCCAGAAAATCATTCTTTTTTCCTTGAAATTTTTTTGAGTGTTGACATGCAAAACAATATTTGCATGGAAAGAAACCTTTGCCATTAAAGAAAGAAAAATGGGGTCTTGTAGGGGGGTCAACTACATTTTTCACAATCAGGTCTCGCAGTGTGGTGGCACGTTTGTATATAATAACTAGTTTGTCTGGTAGGACACTTTGTAGATGTTTGTCGCCTCTCAAAATATGCCAGTGTTTCATGAATATTTTTTCTATATCTTTATGCTGGACATTAAAGTCAAGAATTAAGGCTGGTGCTTCCGGTAATGATTGTTGTTTCTTACCACCATGGATCATTTGGCATCTATCCAAAGATTGTACCGATTGGATTTGTTTATTGACAAATTCTGGAGTATATCTTTTCGCAATAAATCTTTTGCCAATTAAGTTAGCCTAGGTTTTGAAATCTGAATCTTTGGCACAATTACGTCTGATTCTGACTAGCTGGCCCTTTGGAATATTAAACAACCATGGTTTATGGTGACAGCTGGTGATAGGTAAATAACTGTTTCTCGCAACCTCTTTAAAATGTGTTTTAGTAATTAATTTATTATTTTCTATACTAATTTCCAGGTCGAGAAATTGTATTTGTTTTTCCTCAATTTTCCAAGTCAAGACAATATTTCTATCATTCTGATACAAATTAGACAATAATTTTTCCAGTGAGTCTTTGTTACCATTCCATATAATTAAAATATCGTCAATAAATCTTTTTAAAAATTCTAGTCCGCAAGGTGTATTTTTATATACTGAATCTTCTTCCCATTGGGCCATGAATGCATTGGCCACACTCGGGGCGAATTTAGCTCCCATGGCGATTCCGGTGGTCTGCCTTTAAAAATCTCATTTGTGCCAGAAATAATTATTTTTGAGAGAAAATTCTATGCATTTGATGAGAAACTTCCTCTGCATGCATTGTAAGTTGCTGAATTTCCTCAACACCCACTGTGAGTGGCCTCACATGCTTGATGGTGTTTAATAATTGTGTATAAGGAGGACACATCCACTGTTGCCAGCAAAGTTCTTCCTCACAGAACAGTTGGTGTTTCCAATAGTTGTAGGACATGTTTCGTGTCTTTAAGATATGATGTTGTAGCAGGTTGAATAAAGCTGTCAATATACTGGCCTATTCTTGATGTCAATGAGTTGATGCCATTGACAATGGGTCTTCCTGTCGGGTTCTCTCTATTCTTATGTATTTTTGGAATGGTATAAATCACTGGAATTCTACATGAATCTGGTACAAGATATCATGTTTCCTTACTGTTCAGGATTGATTTCTTCACTCCTAAGTGTACGATTTGCTCCAGGCTTCGTTTAACTTGCATTGTGGGGTTTCTTGATAGTTTGATGTATGTAGTGGAGTCTTGGAGTTGTCGTTCAATTTCATTTAAATAGTTTTGTTTCGTTTGAAGCACCACTCCTCCCCCTTTGTCGGCGGGTCTAATTACTATATCTTTTCTAGCAACCAATGATCGTATCCCTTTTTTAATGTGGATGGGGTCCTTAACTTTCTTGATTTTGAGTTCATCTAGATCTTTTAAAACCAAATTCTTGAAGACTTCGATATGTTGATTATCGTGAACCTGAGGATTGAACAAGGATTTATTACGTAAGAAACTATGCTGTATCATCTTTTTGTCTGGTGTGCTTGTGTCCCTGGTTTGGGGATTACTCAAGATGGCTTTCTTAATATTAATTTTCCTTATGTACTTGCGTATTTTGATGTAGGTATCAAATTTATTTAAATTCTTTATTGGGGCATATTTAAGGCCTTTGTCTAAGACAGATCAACAGACAACTCCTCACTGCTCAACTCTTGTCCAGTAAGGTTAAAGATACCCTCGCCAACTATTCTTGCTTTCTTTTGGATTCTCTTCCCTGCTCTCCTTCCTCTCTTGGTTCTGGAGTTCTTCTTCTGTGATCTTGTTGGCATCTCTTTGGTGAATACATTGGTTCCTGTTGGTATCTTCTTGGGGACTGATGAGTATGCTCTTGCCTTCTTCTCGGGGATTGATTGGTCCCTCCGACCTTGATCTAAAAAATCCCCCCTCTGTCTATCTTGTTGGTAATAAGGTGGACGATAATAGGGATTGTCATCCACATACTGTCTGAGTGGCTCCAATCTGTTGTGAGTAGAGATCGGGCTTCTCTCCCTTCCATCTCGTGGGTGGGAGTGAGTCCATTCTCTGATATCTTTCTGATAGTTTTTATAGTGAGGTCTATCTTGTTGAGGTCTTTCATGGTAACGTCCATCATTGTACGGTCTATCTTGTTGGGGTCTAGAATACTGACCATCATTAGAGTAAGCTTTCTTAAATGTTTTTTTAAAAGGTTTTTTTTCGATTATTCCTCGGGGTCTGATGCCAGTTATTCTTATTATTAGTTATTTCAATTATTCTAGTTCTTCTCGGTGTGTGGTAATCATCTCTTTTCCATCCACCATATGGTGGAGGGTGTTGAGAAGTGCTAGCTACCGGCTCCTGTATTCTTCTCGTTCAGGAGTGGAGTAAGCTGAGGTAACCGCTGGTTCCTCTAGCTTACTCTGCCACTTGAAAACTTGATCCGCCTTGTAATCTGATGTATCTCTTTGGTACTTTTTTATTTTTCTTTGTTGAACTTCTAGGTCTTTAGCCATCAAATCTTTGCTCATTTGATTGGCCAATTAGCTAAACTCTGTGGAGGACTTATAAGGTTCTAGTTTGAGTTTTAAATCTTCTATCTGCTGGTCTATATATTGCATTTTTCTCCATTTTCTTTTTTAAAGAAATTCTAGACCTTCTATACTTTTACTATTAAAGAACTCCTAATACTCATCGATGGACTCTTTATCCATGAGTCCATCGTTGGGTGGTAGTTTCCATCTAAGCCTTCTGGGTACTATATTTTCTCTCAGATAGCGTTCAGAAGTATTGGTGTCCCACCATAGGCTGACTTTCTTCTCCATGGTGTGTCCGAGTTTACGCACCAAACTTTCTAAATCACTATTCGCTTTAGCTTGAGTGGAGAAAATTTCATCCAAATTAATCTTTCTTTGTTCCATAAAAGTGAATACTTCCATAATAGCTGCAAAGGTGAAATGGTGATAAACTGGAAAAGGACCTCTGCGCTACTAAAAAGTAAGAGTGAAGAGATGCTGCAAAATCTAATGGTGTTCACAAATCAACCAACTAATTAAAGTGCATATACAAAAAAATGTTTTTGCGCAAAAAAATCCGTGACAATAAATCAGTGTAATCCCAAGTGGGTGCATCAAAACATGAATAAAAATAACTAGAAATGATGAAACTTAAAGTAAAAAAAGTCCCAGTGCTACAATAGCTGCGTAATGGCTCTTAACGAACAATTAAAAAACACAATAGCTATGTGTATCAAAAATAATTAAAATATGGTGAACATACAGTGACCAGAGTAACAATGTGCAATCGTGACTCCAAAAAATATGTGAATAAAAAAAGTTCATAAAAGATGAATAAAAAGCCTTTCTTGAATCTTCTCAGTGAATGTGACAAATTTGGAAACGTGTGGTCAAAGATGGAATGACAGCTGAGAAATGTGCTCACAGAGCCCTTACCTTAAAAGGCATGGGTAATTTCCTTAAAGATCATGAATGAGATCAGCAGTTTCGTCCGGGAAATGGATGGTAGATGTAGGGCCGGATCAGGCTCGCATCAGAATCCGGATAACTATAAAAAAGAACAAGAAAGGGCCTCCAATCGTGTAATACCATAGACCAAAATTAAATCGAATAAAAAGGGTGTACAGGCAATAAAAAGGTATCGTACAGTCAACAGGACGGCGCAACGCCGTTACCTAGTGCATCACTTCCAGTCCGCAACAAAAACAACAGGGTCAAAAATGTGAACTTCCGGTTGCGCGTAGTGCGTCAATCCTACGTGTTACGTCACGTATCTCGTGACTTCCTCAGGGAATCTGATTGGACAGACAATCAGTTCATTTTTACTGGTTACACAGGAAGTGGTAAAATCGCCATTTTGATGAAGACCAAAGGTACATAAATGTATTAATACATGGCGGTCGAATGTTTTTAATTGAGTCATTCCTATATTTATTTTTTATACCATTTTAACACACATTTTTATTAAAGATTTCATGTTTTTTAACGTTCTTTACATACTTAATTTGACCACCATGTATTAATACATTTATGTACCTTTGGTCTTCATCAAAATGGCGATTTTACCACTTCCTGTGTAACCAGTATAAATGAACTGATTGTCCAATCAGATTCCCTGAGGAAGTCACGAGGTACGTGACGTAATGCGTAAGATTGACGCACTAGACGCAACTGGAAGTTCACAACTTTGACCTGGTTGTTTTTGTTGCGGACCGGAAGTGATGCACTAGGTAACGGCGTTGCGCCGTCCCTTTGGTTGTACGATACCTTTTTATTGCCTGTACACCCTTTTTATTTGATTCGATTTTGGTCTATGGTACTATACGATTGGAGACCCTTTCTTGTTCTTTTTTATATTTATCCGGATTCTGATGCGAGCCTGATCCGGCCCTACATCTACCATCCATTTCCTGGACGAAACTGCTGATCTCATTGTGATCTTTAAGGCAATTACCCATGCCTTTTAAGGTAAGGGCTCTGTGAGCACATTTCTCAGCTGTCATTCCATCTTTGACCACATGTTTCCAAATTTGTCACATTCACTGAGAGGATTCAAGAAAGGCTTTTCATTCATATTTTATGAACTTATTATTATTCACATATTTTTTGGAGTCACGATTGCACATTGTTACTCTGGTCACTGTATGTTCACCATATTTTAATTATTTTTGATACACATAGATATTGTGTTTAATTGTTCGTTAAGAGCCATTACGCAGCTGTTGTAGCACTGGGACTTTTTTTACTTTAAGTTTCATCGTTTCTAGTTATTTTTATTCATGTTTTGATGCACTGACTTGGGATTACACTGTGATTTATTTTCACAGATTTTTTTTTGCGTGAAATCATTTTTTTGTATATGCACTTTAATTATTGGTTGATTTGTGAACACCATTAGATTTTGCAGCATCTCTTCACTCTTACTTTTTAGTAGCGCAAAGGTCCTTGTTTTATTATTTTCCAATCTTGCAAGAGACACACCTATAAAAACTTACTATTTCTAAAAAAGTTTTTTTGTTCTTTTCAGGGTATCTAAAACATTCTTGGCTATCATATTCCTGATGCCTGGGGCTTTTTTAAAAATTAAAGTGGGGGCGTGGCCTGGACATGGCTGAGTGAGGCTGCTTTTCCTCGGGGCTACCGGCCTGTCCCGAAAACCCCGGCTAAATACATCTTGCCAGAGGCATGCTACCAACTAAACGGCACAGGACAAGAGCATCTACACGGGGCACACCCGTCGGAAGGAGCCCAGGAGAGATCCGCCACTATTTTCAGCAGTTACAGAGCACATCCCCGGGAGCCACCGCAACTGCGCCGCGAGGCCTATCACGCGGCGAGAAACAGAAGGCCCCCAGACAGAGCGGACATCTAACTGCATCCTGCCTCCAAGACGCCAGTAGCAGCTCACCGGATACTACCGGAGACCCTACGAGAGGCACAATGACATCCCCACGATCCCCCGAACCCGTCGTGTTCGAACAGGACATTCGGGCCCTGCTCCAGGCCCTCCCCACTCGCTCCGACATTGAGGCGCTTATCCTCAGGTTGGAAGAGACCCACAGGAGGGATATGCAAGAAGTGCGGGGGGAGGTAGCTACGCTGGCGGATCCCATGACCACGGGTGAGGCTTCAGTGTCCTCTTTGGAGGGGAGAGTTTCGGCGCTCGAGCGAGAGAGGGACCTACACCGAGAATCCGCCGTCGCCCTGCAGTTACACTTGGAAGACATCGAGGACCGGAGTCGCAGGAACAACCTGCGACTCCGGGGGATCCCAGAAGAAACAACTGCGGAGAACCTAGGGGACACGGTCAAAGAAATATTCCGCACCGTGCTGGGGGCCCCTGAACTCAACATCGAGCTAGATAGAGTGCATAGAGCCCTAGGCCCCAGATCTGAAGACCCGAGTAGGCCGCGTGACGTTGTGTGTAGACTACATCGCTACACTCAAAAGGAATCTATCCTCCGACGTGCCTGGGAACATGGAGACGTGGAGGTAGGAGGCAGGCAGGCCAGAATACTGCCAGACCTATCGAGGGCCACATTGAGCCGTAGAGCCCTCCTCCGCCCTCTCCTGGAACTGGCCAAACAAAAAGGCCTGACCTACAGATGGGGATACCCGTTGTCAGTAACGTTCCGAGGCGACACTGGGTCTTTCTCCCTTCAAAAAACCGCAGACCTACCAGCGCTATTCAGATTCATGGATGCAGAACCAATACAAGTACCCGATTGGCTTCAGTTTCTTCCACGTCCACAAGGCCGATCGGGCCCCCTGAGGCTGCACGGACCCCTTCCCCCTCGTCACCAAAGGAATAGAAGGAGACGCAGGACGGCATCAGAGGGAGAACCGCGTGAGTAGGCCGATGGCCACCCCTTCCTCGTCCAGCTTTAATTATCCCAAACAGACCGCACGGAACTGAGCCTTCGCACATGGGGAACTGTGGGGTGGTCACCTTTGCCGTTTAGAGGGTGGGAGAAGTGCCTAAACCCTGTACCTGCTTCCCAATACCCAGCCTGCCCCCCCCCTCTCTCCGGACTCAATGAGCATACTAGGCCTGATGAGGGACGGAACTGAGATCTGGGGGATCCCCAGAAAGGTCATGGGGAAACTACTGACCTAGTATTGAACGTTACCCGCCCCATCCCTGGAACTAAGCCACGCTTACACTTGTCTGACTTGGGGCAGGGTACCTGTCCGCTCTGGTCCACCGAGACTGATCTCCCCCCACCTACTTGAAGAGGGATTTTTGTAAGACACTCAGAAACATCTCTAGTTTAAATGTGCGGAACCAAGCAGAGTGTGTGATCACAGGAGGCTAAGTGACACGGGGACGGCAGGAGGAGAAACCCCACAGACACTCACCACCACTCGCCTCGCTTTTGGGGAAAGGCATACCATGGAACTATTACTGCCACAGGAACCACGCACAATGAGACACTACGGTTCTATTCATCAGACCCTGTTACTAGCCATACCGCAAGGGAGCAAACTGACATTTTAGATCTGTTGCTTGAGCTGGGTGTGGAAGAGAGAATCCCCCACATGTTTGCCGGTTATAGGTTTTTTGGCCACGAGCGGATCTGACCACTTTGCCTTCGCCCCATGAGGAACTGAACACTCACGATTCTGAGGTCTTGCCCTATATATAGATGTTCCATTCTCAGAATAGATGTACCCGTTACTTTATAGTTTATTTTGAGTACATCCCATAGGGCTCATCCATTCTTATATGCTGCTGGACGAGGAGGGGAACATGACAATATGTCACTGCACTTGTTAAGTTAATGTGTTTACGCATTTACACTCGTTGGGCTCCAGATATGAGAGCTCTACTTTACCTCACTACATTTTTTCATTTTGCTTTATTATGTTTATACCATGCCTTTCTAATGGTTTTGTTTAGAATATTAATGTGTCTGGAATGTTACATCTTAATAGCTTGTTGTGTGACTGCTAATGGCACTAAACACGCACACATTAAAATTATAGATAGCTGGGGGTGGAGGGGGAGGTACGGGAACTCTCTACCCGGCCCTGTCTATCCACCGTCCCACATAGGACAACGCTCCATTCCCAGTATATTCTCTGGGGAGCGTAATAGCCTGATTGGCTAATTTAGTACTTGCACTAAGCTGCACTATCTAGTGACAGCCTTCTTATTTTCTCCTCTACTCTCTCTTGAGTTCATTCTTCTTCTCCTACCTGAACTGCTTTTCACCTTCTTTACCCACCCCTAACTGACACCCCCCCCCCTCAACTCCCCACCCCCCCTCAACTCCCCCCCCCCCCCCCCCCCCCCCCCGGGAATCAGCTTGTAACCATCTACAAACCCACCACACACGACCATGACCTCCATAAACGTAATCTCCTTTAATGTAAAGGGCCTGAACACGCCTGAAAAAAGACGAATGTTAACCAATGACATGAGACGCATGGGAGCAGAAATAGTTTTCTTACAGGAGACCCACTTCAGGGAGGGTTCTCTACCGACACTACGGAGCAAATTCTTCCCAGTGGTATACCACTCGAGATACACTGAGGCTAAATCTAGAGGGGTCTCCATCCTAATCTCATCTACAATACCATGGTCACTTACGGAAGTGAAGTATGATGGGGAAGGTAGATTCCTCTTCGTAAAGGGGAAGATAGGGGACACAAAGGTGACTTTGGCTAACATATACGTTCCCAATACACAACAAGACAGATTCCTAAAACGACACCTGGACCTACTATCACAATTCTCGGACGGACATTTGATTCTGGGAGGAGACCTTAAGGTTCCCCTCACCCCTACGGAGGATACTTCCACTGGAACTTCCTCGACATCGCGAGATTTACGTAAACGTATCGGAACGACGTTACATAACTCACAACTGATCGACGCTTGGCGTCTTTTCCACCCAGGGGAAAGAGATTACACTTTCTTTTCCAAACCACACCAGACATACTCTAGAATCGATTATTTCCTGATTCCCCACAGAGACTTACAAGCGATTAAAGAGACTACTATAGGACCAATCACGTGGTCTGACCATGCCCCGATCACACTGCGATATGTTCTCCCAGACTTAAGGTCGACACAGAAACCACCGTGGAGACTAAACGAAGGACTATTGAAAGACCCAGAAGTTCTTGCGGAGGTAACCAGAGAAATAGGACACTATTTCACCACTAATTCCACACCTGACTGTGACATAGGATTAGTGTGGGAGGCACATAAAACCGTTATCAGGGGGATACTCATCAAACACGGTGCACGACTCAAACGACAAAGAACTGCACAATTAGACACGTTGCTCGGAAAATTAGAATCACTAGAAGCACGTCACAAACAGGCACCCACCAAACAACTGGAAATAGAGTTAGACACGACCCGTACACAGATCACCGACCTTCTACGCTATAAAGCGAAAGCGGCGATACAAATCAGCAAAAGGAAACATTACGAATCTGGCAACAAGTGCGGGAGACTGTTAGCCCAATCATTACGAGAACAGAAAATAGCTTCATATATACCCCACATTTTGTCCTCAACGGGCCAGAAGGCCTCTCTACCACAACACATTGTACAGGAGTTTAGCTCCTTCTATTCATCTCTATACAATTTAAAAGAGACACAAACCCCCCCCTGAAAAAACAACAGAATACATATCATCCTCCCTAATGCCAACCCTCCCTGACGACGTAAAAACCATACTAGAAGACCCCATCACGCTGAACGAACTACAAACCGCTCTAAAAAATTCTAAATCGGGTAAAGCGCCAGGCCCGGACGGGCTCACAATACCCTATTACAAGACCCTCCTCCCCTCCCTTGGCCAACAACTGGTTAGACTTTATAATAATCTAGGTTCTGGGGGAAAATTTCACAGATCAACACTGCAGGCACAGATTTCTGTCATACCGAAAGAGGGCAAGGACCCAGGCCAATGCGGCTCCTACCGTCCGATCTCACTGTTGAATACGGGCTTAAAACTCTTCACAAAAATTATCTCTACCAGACTACAACAACACCTTACCTCACTGATCCACTTAGACCAAGTAGGCTTTGTCCCAACCAGGGAAGCTAGGGACAACACGATTAAGGTCCTTAACCTACTCCATTTAGCTAACAGTACCAAATCCCCATGCATCTTACTAGGAACGGACGCTGAAAAAGCTTTCGATCGGGTCAGCTGGAGGTTTATGTTTACAACGTTGAAACATATAGGACTAGGAGACAAAATGATACAATGGATCTCTGCAATTTATTCAGACCCATCGGCCAGAGTAAGAGCGAACGGAGTACTATCGGAAGCTTTCCCAATTACTAATGGGACCCGTCAAGGTTGTCCCTTATCACCACTGCTCTTTGCGCTATCCCTGGAACCTTTCCTATGCCACATTAGATTGAACCCAGACATCACAGGAGTAGAAGTAAATAAGAAACAATTCAAAGTCTCTGCATACGCTGATGACTTGATGTTCTCCCTCACGAACCCAACCATCTCCCTCCCCAACCTGATGAAAGAATTTCACATCTATGGCCAATTAGCTAATCTAAAAATTAACTTTAGTAAGTCCGAAGCGATGGGATTGGGAATTCCACAACCACATCTCACACAACTCCAAAACAGTTTCCATTTGAAGTGGACCACTACAGCTTTGAAATATCTAGGTACACACATACCCCCGAACTTTTCCCAATTGTTCAAACTTAACTTCCCACCTCTATTAAAAAAAGTAAAACAAATACTAGATAAATACACAGGGGGGCTCCATTCCTGGTTTGGGCGTTGCAACATCCTTAAGATGACAATCCTACCCAAATTCCTTTACCTCTTATAGACTATCCCAATTCACATACCAGCTGACTACTTCAATCATGCACGATCAATATTTATCAAATTCCTTTGGGCCGGGAAAAAACCACGACTAAACAGGAAGACCCTTTTGTTACCCAAACGATACGGAGGACTGGCAATGCCTGAACTTCAGTCCTACTACAGAGCTACGCATCTGTGTAGGCTCATAGACTGGTACCGACATACCACCACCAAGCTATGGACGCAACTTGAACAAGCGCAATGCGCGTCTCCTATACACAGGATCCCATGGTGTTACAATGCACTCCCAACAGACCTCAAACGCCACCCATTAATAGGTAACACGGCACGCATATGTGCGCGTCTGATTGACACGTCCCCCCTTTTTGCCCGTAACTCACCACTCAAGCCCATATTAGGGAACCCTTCATTTGAACCAGGAATGAGGGATGGGAGATTCCGGGAACTAAGGGAAGCGGGAATATACCAAGCCTCGCACTTCAGTGGCGGGGGTAGGTGGAAGAATATCGCAGAGCTGTCCGATCCTGAAGGACAGTTCCGCCTGGACTTTCTGCGCTCACTACAGCTCCATCACTACCTAAGTAGTATGCCACCACCCAATGTTACTGACCAAACCTTCACACCTATGGAGGAGTTATGCTCCGGTATAGAGCCTTTACTACACTCACTTTCTATAACATATAGCATGCTAACCACTCCAACAGGAGATTATAAATTACAGAGCCTCTCCAAATGGGAAAAAGATTTGAAATGTCACTTTTCCTCCAACAAAACACAGCACATCCTGCAGTTCACCCACAAATCCTCCATATGCACCAAAATTCAAGAAACAAATTATAAAATCCTTACTCATTGGTATAGAACCCCAGCACTGCTACATGCAATTTTCCCCTCGTCATCGGATGTCTGTTGGAGATGCCAGGAGGAAAAGGGCACGCTCCTCCATATTTTCTGGTCCTGCCCCAGGATCCAGAACTTCTGGAGAGAAGTTCGCCAGATAACACAGAGATTCACAGACCGGGTTGTACCAGAAGACCCGGCATACTTCCTCTTGCATGCCAATGACACCCCCGCAAGGGTCTACAAAAAATCAGTGGTACGACACCTGCTGGATGCGGCGAAATCCTGCATCCCAATCCTCTGGAAATCCACCCAACCACCAACCATAGCTCTCTGGATACAAAAGGTAGAGGAAATAAATCAGTTCGAGGACCTAATCCTCACAAGCCAAAACAGACAGGAAATGTACACCAAAACTTGGCAATTATGGAATATGTTCAAGTACTCAGAAGAAGGTCAGGCACTTCTAGATAGCTGAGGATATAATGCACTCTGTTTTCGTGTATAATCGCAGTCAGATACAGGCACAAACAAGCACTGGTGAATCACTATCCGAATTCCCATCCCCCCCCACCCCCCCCTTCCCACCCTATGCATACTACTCCCCCCCCCCATTACCCCTTCCCCCCCTTCTTCTCTCATTTTGTCTGTTCTTTCTTCTCTCTATTACTCTATTCTTCGTCTTACTAGACACCTTTTCCCTTTTCTTTTCTTCTTCCTTTTCTACACCGCTTCCTCTCTTGCAAAACTAAAATAAATGGGAGGCCGCTTGAGCCGGGATTAAGTTGCACTGCGGCTCTGAAGACACATGCGGAACACGTTAAGAGACATAGGACTAATAGAAAGCATGCGATGGAAGGTTCCACCGTTCCAAACCATTCATTAGGAATTAGGTCAGGAAGAAGGTGGTAGTAATACCTATACGCTGTCACCACTGTAGTATGTTTCCAAGCCTTCTAAACAAGGAATAGAGATGTTATAACTCTCATCTATATCTGTATATGATATGCACTGTTTCTGTGCCTATGTATGTGTTTTTGTTGATTACAGTCATGCTATTGTTGTATGTCCCGGTGAACCGGTTTTCTAATATAAATAAATAAAAATTTAAAAAAAAAAAAAAAAAATTAAAGTGGGTTTTTTTGAAGATCAAGCTATTATCTCTCAACAATATCAGCCAACATGTATTCTATTCAAGTGTATTAATGCCTGTGATAAAAGCCATTTCTGTTTGATTCTTCTTCTTTGGGTTCTGTTTTAATAAATCAGCTTGCTCCATTTTCACAACTCCCTCCCTGGTTTTTAAAGAGTCACTTTTTTTTTAATATCCCTTTTCAATAAATCTATTATTAAGTTTGTCTGACTGGGACAGGAAGTAATTCATACTGTCACAAATCCTGCTTACCAGTACAAGCTGACCCTTGGGGATAGCTTTAATTCACCTAGAGTGGGTGACAGCTTCTAGTGGAGATATAACTGTTCTTATCAACATCTTTGAAGTGGATTTGTGTAGCTAACCTATTGGCTTTCTTATAGAATTGCTGCAGCTGATTATTTTCATAAGGAAAACCAAATTAAATTTATTTTATTCTAAAATGTCCACAGTGAAGGAGAGTTTGATGAGGAATATAAAAATAAGGCCCAATAGTTAGAGACACATCTCACTAAGTATGATGATGCGATTAAAAGGAAGAAGATTAAGAAATACCAAAGAGATTCTAAGTTACTACTTATAATTAAAGAAGGGAAAGTATATCTGTGGCAGAGAGATTCTGATGCCTTAGCATCAAGAGAAATGTCAGTTGATAAAGAATTAGGACCACAAGAGAATAAGGATGGAACGGCAAATACCACTAATATTAATGGAAGGCATAATCCCATTGTAAAGAATACGGACATGTATCAAGAGCAGGCATCACCATATTAGAGGGAAGTGAGAGCGAGACCCCCATTTAATGGCAGAAATTAAGGTAACTATCAGAACTGTTGGGGAGGGTGGGTATCCTCATGTATGGGTATGGGATCCCTACATCTAATAGATTTTCCACCTTACGAGAGAGATCTCCCCCAGAATATGCACAAAATGGGTATAGAGAGCATTTCCCATTTAGACCACAAAGAGGAAGATTTAGGGGAACCACAGATGTAGGGGGCTTCTTTAGACTCCATCAACAGCAGCAGGGGGGAGGGAGGGGGTGGAAGGAAAAGAGCAGCCTAGATTTAAGGATATTTTCATTTGGCAGGAGTCCTATTTTCTGAGAAGCTTAACCACTTCAGCCCCGGACCATTTGGCTGCCCAAAGACCAGAGCGCTTTTTGCGATTCGGCACTGCGTCGCTTTAACTGACAACTGCGCAGTCGTGCGATGTGCCTCCCAAACAAAATTGACGTCCTTTTTTCCCCACAAATAAAGATTTCTTTTGGTGGTATTTGATCACCTCTGCGGTTTTTATTTTTTGCACTATAAACAAAAAAAGAGCGACAATTTTGAAAAAAAAGCAATATTTTTTATTTTTTGCTATAACAAATATCCCCAAAAAATGTATAAAAAAACTATTTTTTTCCTCAGTTAAGGCCCATACGTATTCTTCTACATATTTTTGGTAAAACAAAATCTCAATAAGCATTTATTGATTGGTTTGCGCAAACGTTATAACGTCTACAAAATAGGGTATAGTTTTATGGCATTTTTTATTAATATTTTTTTTTTACTAGTAATGGCGGCAATCAGCGCTTTTTATTGTGACTGCGACATTATGGCAGACACCTCGGAAACTTTTGATGCCATTTTGGGACCATTGTCATTCATACAGTAATCAGTGCTATACATTGCACTGATTACTGTAAAAATGGCACTGGCAGTGAAGGGGTTGATCAGTAGGGGTCGCTGAAAGGGTTAAGTGTGTCCTAGGGATGTGTTCTAACCGTGGGGGGGGATGGGCTACGTGTGACACGACACTGATCACTGCTCCCGATCACAAGGAACTGTGATCAGTGTCCTGTCACTAGGCAGAATGGGGAAATGCTTGTTTACATCAGTTCTTCCTCTCCGTGAGACAATTGTGGGACTTCCGGTGGACATCAAGTCCGCGGGACCCGCGGTCACACTCCCGGAGCTCGTAGCGGGCACGCGCCCACAATGCCGCGTCTTAAAGGCGACGTACCCGTACGTTGATATGCCCAGCCGTGCCATTCTGCTGATGTATAGCAGCGTGACATGGTCCTTAAGTGGTTAAGGAAGGTCCCAAATTTTCCCCTGTAAAATTTTTGGACAAATTTGAACTATTTGTTGATATTGAGAAGTTTTCCAGGAAGTTGAACATAAAGTTTTTTAGCAATAATAAAGTGAAAGAAACAATTGAGGAGCCCTCTACTTTTAGTCATAGTGGATTTAAAAATAAATCAACATTTACCCTAAATCCTCTTCCAATAAATACATTGAAGTTTTTAAAAGTATGGTACAAGAAGAGGTATAGAAGGTAAAAGATGTAAAAAATAGGAGTAATAAAAATGTTTGTAATGGGATTAAGGAGCTGGAGAAGAAAAAGGGAATCGTAATTAAACCAGCAGATAAGGGGGGGGGTGTATTTAAAAGAGATTATGAAACTGAAATGCTAAGAAACCATGGTGATACCAACACCTAGAAGAAACTAGCAGACCCCATGTTGAAGTTAAAGTAGTTGAAAGAATGAATAAAAAATTGAGGAGTTAACAAGATACTTGATAAAAAGACCAAGTATCAATGTCCAAGAGCACCCAGAATCCCGGTGATTTATCAGTTACTGAAAATGCATGAGAACAAGGAAAACCACCTGGGAGACCCATTATTAGGTAAATTCCCTATATGCCCGTCTTGGAATATATCTAGACATCTTTGTCAACCTTTGGCTGCAAAGGGAAGAGCGTTTGTGAAGGGTAGTTGAGATATTATATCTCTATTACAGAAACAGGTTGATAATGACATGACGTTGCTGGTAACAGTTGACATGGAGTCATTGTAAACTACTATTAAATAAAGCGATGTCCTTAATGTTGCATAATCATACGGACCTTAAACAACCAAAAATTGATTTGATTTTGAAGGGACTACATATGGCATTGTCTAATAATTATTTTTGCTATCAGGGTGAGTATTTCAATCAAATAAAGGGTGTTTCTATGGGGGGCGATATATGCTCCCAGCATAGCTAATATCTTTCTCAACAAATGGGAAGAGGAGGTGTTCTCCAAGGTATGGCCTGAACTTACTCAACAGTAGATTTTTTGACGATATTTTGTTTTTGTGGGCAGGGTCAGAAGAGCGACTTGCTTTTTTGAACATGCTGAACAGTAATGCCTATGATATTAAGCTTACAGCCAACTGGATTGTTAAAACGGTCCATTTTCTGGACTTAGAAATCTATAAGGAAGCCAATAGGTTACACAATCCACTTCAAAGATGTTGATAAGAATGGTTATGTCTCCACTAGAAGTGGATCACCACCCTAGGTGGATTAAAGGTATCCCCAAGGGTCAGCTGATACTGGTGACTAGGAATTGTGACAGTATGAATGACTTCCTGTCCCAGTCTGTAAGGTACCTCTGATAGGTAGTGTCCGAAGTGGAGCTTGTGTGCTGAGGATTCAGACGAAAACTTAGTCAGGCAGATCAGGACGGCAACGGATCAGGAAAAGCGGTATACGTTCGAAATCCAGAGATTGGTCAGGCAGGCAAAGGTCATATTCGAGCTGGCAGTGAAGTACAAAATCAGCAGGTTAGAGAGTAGTCAGGAATTCAGGCAGAAGTTCAAATAGGTATTCAGAGTCAAAAAGCAGTCAAAACACCCAGGAAGCTAGTCCATAACTCCAAAGCTCCTCTGTGACACAACAAGTAAGACTGCAGCTGTGGGACCAGGAACATCCCGGTTCAAATACACCCAGGTACATGACACAGTCAGACAAGCTTATTAATTGATTTATTAAACAGGGATATTAAAAAACAGGACATTTTTAAAACCAGGGCGGAAGTTGTGAAAATGGCGCGAACTGAGTAACTAAGACTGAAACCAAGGAAGAATCAAACAAAAGTGGCTTTTGTCACAGGCTTTAATACACAGTACAAAAGCATAGAAAAAAATATTAAACATTTTTGGCCGACATTGTTGAGGGATGATGGCTTGAGGAAGGTAAAGGTACTTCCAAAAAAAAAAAACACTTTTTTTTAAAAAAGAAAAAAAAACCCTGTGGCATCAAGAACATGATAGCCAAGAATGAACGACCGCAACGTACAGGGATATACAATGTAATACTGACATATAATCACACACATAGGTTGGACTTGATGGACTTTTTTTTTTTTTTTTCAACCTCGCTTACTCTGTAATACTATGTATGTAGATCCCCCAAAAAGAACAAAAACCGTTTTAGAAAGAGTAGGTTTTTATACGCTTGGGAGGGTATGTCTCTTGCAAGATTGCCAAGGATGCCCATCTGCATGGGAGGGAATATCAAATTGATAAATTTATCACCTGTAGTACCAGGTTTGTTACATACCTCTTGACATGCCCTTGTGGCTTGAATTAAGAAGGGAGCATGACTAGACCATTATCCACACTTATTACTGAACATGTAAATAACATCAAAAAGGGAGCAAGACAACATAGCGTATCAAACCATTTTAAAATGGTACATAATAGAGACCCTTCTCTACTAAGCTTTTATGGTATCGATGGGGTATTTAGACGCTGGAGTGGGAGTGACCTTCAAAAGCAGATTTCCCAGAATGAGACCAGATGGATGAACTTGTCTCTCTATCCATCTGGTTTCAATGTTGATATTGATCTAAATTGCGTCATTACTGATACTTTACAGTACACGTAGTCTATTTTTAAGTTATTATGTAGGTCGTCTCATGGCAGGTGTACATCATTTATGCGTATGTGCCCATGAACATTTAATACATTAATGCCCAATAGGTAGATTATTATGGGTTACAGCTGGTAAAATAAGTATTGAACATGTCACCATTTTTCTAGGTAAATATACACTATATTATCAAAAGTACTGGGACGCCTGCCTTTACACGCACATGAACTTTAAAGGCATCCTAGTTTTAGTCCGTAGGCTTCAATATTGAACACATGAAGAAAGGGAGGTGCAAAAATGCATTCAAAGCCAAGAAACCAGCTGAAATATATAAGTAATTAGAAAGCAAACTTCCCCTTGTCAGTGCAAATTAAAAGGTGTCACACAAGAAACATCTCATGATTGGTAAAAGCAAAGAGCCCTCTCAAGACCTTTGCAACCTTATTGTTGAAAAACATACTGATGGCATTGGTTACAGAAGGATTTCTAAACTTTTGAATGTACTAGTCAGCACTGTTCCCGCACTATCCCGCAAGTGGAAAGAACATAATTTCACCATAAACTGGCCACAACCAGGTGCTCCTCGCAAGATTTCTGACAGAGCAGTGAAAAGAATTTTCAGATGAGTTGTCCAAGAGCCAAGTCAAAAAATGACTCCACAGGAGGCACGGGTAAAAGTCTCATAGTGTAGTAATTTTTAATAACGTAAATAAAAACAGCAGCAACAATCTGACACTTCCGGGTTCTAACTTTGACATCCCATACTAGGCTTTGCCCCTCAGGAGCGAGATGTGGAACGCACGCCATCCCCAAGGGATTAGCCGACTTAAACACGCTGATTATACCTAGTGCCAGGCCAGGCACTTCAACATGTAAGTGTAACTGCTATTCTTGCTGCTGTTTTTATTTACTTTATTAAAAATTACTAGACTATGAGACTTTTACCCGTGTCTCCTGTGGAGTAATTTTTTGCATCCTAGTTCCAGCGTGAGCGGCCAGTGGAGTGGAATTGTGCCATTAGTGGAATCAATCTCGTATTCCAAAAGCGCTTTCTGACCGTCCTGTAAAAAGGGGTCAAACATCTCTGGTGAGTGGCCACCTTTATACTGAGCACTTGTGATGGAAGAACAAAGTTTTTTTTATCTCAGAGCACTTCGATTTGGTGTTGGGATTTATCGCTTATGGACTTTTTGCTTGCTATCATTGCAATTTATTTTAATCAGTGTACACATTTATGTCTGATGTCATTGTACATATATTCTTTGTGAAACGTTTTTTTTTTTTAAATGCATAACGCCTTATCCTTTATTTCAATATTTTACACAAGTTTTAACTGTAATCTTTAGCAGACTCAAAAATAATGTCCTAAAAGAATTGAGCTCTCATTTCAAACCCATTGTTTCTAATTTTTAGGAACTATTTAATGACTGGCATAGTAGCACTGGATTGGTGTAAAATCAAAGTGATGCTATATTTAAAAAGGGATCAAAGTCTTTATCAAGTAACTAGACCTGTTTAATTTCTGTAGTTGGGAAGATACCAGCCAGTTTAACTGCTTGCTGACCGCCGGCCGTCAATTGCAGCTCTCATGGCGGGCGGGCGTCATATGACGGCCTCGCTTTCCCAGGCCACCAGGGGGCGGGCGTGCACCCGCCGTGTCACTAAGCACCCGGTGCGCGTGCCCGGCAGCCGCGATGTCCGCCGGGCACCCGCAATTACCGGTAACACAGCAGGACCGTGGATCTGTGTGTGTAAACACACAGATCCGCGGTCCTGTCAGAGGAGAGGAGACCGATGGTGTGTTCCAGTACAGAGGAACACCGATCGGTCTCCTCCCCTAGTGAGTCCCCACCCCCTACAGTTAGAATCACTCCCTAGCAAACACAGTTAACCCCTTGATCACCACCTAGTGTTAACCCATTTATACAGTAATTGTTGTCACATTTATACAGTAATCAATGTATTTTTATAGCACGGATCGCTGTATAAATGTAAATGGTCCCAAATATGTGTCAAAAGTGTCCGATATGTCCGCCGCAATATCGCAGTCACGATAAAAATTGCAGATCGCCGCCATTACTAGTAAAAAAATTTAAAAAAATTAAAATGTTATAAATCTATCCCCTATTTTGTAGACGCTATAACTTTTGCGCAAACCAATCTATATACGCTTATTGCGATTTTTTTTTTTTTTACCAAAAATATGTACAAGAATACATATCGGCCTAAACTGAGAAAAAATTTGTTTTAAAGAAAAAAAAAATGGATATTTATTATCGCAAAAGGTAAAAATTATTTTTTTTTGTAAACTTGTCACTCTTCTTTTGTTTAAAGCGCAAAAAATAAAAACCGCAGAGGTGGTCAAATACCACTAAAAGAAAGCTCTATTTGTGGGGAAGAAATAACAATTTCATTTGGGTACAGTGTTGTATGACCGCGCAATTGTCATTCAAAATGTGACAGTGCTGAAAGCTGAAAAATGGCTTGCGCAGGAAGGGGGCGAAAATGTACTGTATTGAAGTGGTTAATAAAAGACCACATAGACTCATATTTTTTCCAGAAAAGCATGGATTCATGAAAAGGAGAAGTTGTCAAAAAAATCTGATTTTGTTTTTATGAGGAAGTAAGTAAAACCTTAGACAAAGGAGTGTCTGTGGATATGGTATACTTGTATTTTGCAAATGCGTTTGACACACACACAGCTAGTGGGTAAGGTAAAGTCTACAGGCTTGGAAAAATCACTTTATAAATGAATAGAAAAGTGGCTAAAAGGCCATATCTAGAAAGTAATTATTCATACTCTGAATGCTCTAAAGTTATTAGTGGTGTACCCCAAGGTTCAGTGTTGGGGCCCTTACTTTTAATATACTTATAAATGATATAGCGTCTGGTATTAAAAGAACCATTTCAGTGTTTACTGATGGCACCAAGCTATGCAGTGGACTAACATCCTTACAGGATGTTGCCAATATACAAGCCAACCTCAATGCACTGTTTAATTGGGAGACTATACAGCAAATGAGGTTTAATGTTGATAAATGTAAAGTTATGCACTTGGGGACTAAAAATATGCACACATCATACAGTTGTGTTAAAAATAATAGCAGTGTGTTTAACCACTTAAGGATCGGGCCTATTTTTCAGATTTGGTGTTTACAAGATAAAATCTTTTTTTTTTTTTTTTGGCTAGAAAATTACTTTTTCAATTTCTTTATCGTACATCATAGGACACAGAGCCTCAAGTATTTACTTAGTGGGTTATAGCTACCTTCAGGTGTTGACACCCTGGGACACCCAATACAGGAAGTTGACTCCCCTATATAACCCCTCCTCCTTCCAAGAGTACCTCAGTTTTTTCGCCTATATAACCCCTCCTCCTTCCAGGAGGACCTCAGTTTTTCGCCAGTGTCTAAAGGTGTTGGCACGAGTGAAGATGTGCTCTGCAGAGCTCCAGGAGGGATCCATGCTGGATTTAAAAAGCCTCCAACAACCGGATCCATCCCACCACTGCAGCTTCAGGATGGTGCCCGGGCCTCGCATGCAAGAACGAGGTTTTGCCTGTCATGCTCCTTTTTGAGGACTGGACCCTAGGAACCAGGACTCTTTGTGGTCTTGCTACATCACCGAAAGATGTCCTGAGGGGTGCTATTCATGGTCCAAAGGAGTGAAACCCCTATTAATAGGGCCCCAGTCTTTGAAGGTTTAACCACGCTGCCCGCCGTGATGGGTGAAGTTTGGATCTGTCTGTTTACAGCAGTATCCTGCAGTGAGCAAAAAGGTAAGAGGAAAGCATAGGAACTGCAAAGTCCACCTATGACTTTCCTTTTCAATTATATTGTAATGCCTTAAAAACTCCTCTAGAGGGAGTAACAGTGTATAGACCCTGTTTAAATCTGTGCTGAAACAGCGTGTGTCTCAAGCAGCTGGAGGGGAGCTTTCTTCTCTCCCTAAATGGGCAGACTGAGTGGATGGGGATACATGTTGTGTTTAAACAAACATAAAACTGATAATGTGTAAACCCCCTTCCCCCCCTCCCCCGCCCGCCTGCCTCCCCTCTGGGGTAAAAAACAGTTACTTGCCATTTCAGTTGCAAGATGATAGAGACATGCCACAGTGCAGCTGCACTCTCCTCTCCCCCTCTGTGTGTGTGCAAACGAAGCCGCCGCGCGCACGGGGCTGACGTCACAGGACAGAGGGTGGGGGAAGTGGACGTGGCTTAAGCGGTCGACGCCGTGTGCGGGCTAAGCGTCTTTACAACCCACGGCGCATAGACAATCAGGCTCACACCTGCAAAAGTTTAAAGCTGATACTCTGCAAATAGACAGTGTCCATCAGAGCGGCTGAAGCAAGGCTGCAACAGGACACAGAAGTGCTGCTGCACATGAGGGGTTTACACAGGCATTTACACTACAGGAAAGGACTTATTGTTTAGCATTAGATCATTCTATGCTGCCACTGTTTTTCCTAATATTGTTCAAAGTAAATAGAACAGTTCTTAGAGTGCCTCTGCTTTTTGTGCTTTGCACTATGGCTTCAAGGCTTACTTCCAGTCATGCCTCCACATTTTTAAAATAGAACAGTGCTGCGCAATTCCTAAAAATGATGCTGAAAATTTCTACATATAAAATAAATCTGAGAGTCCCAAATTACGTGCAAGTGACCACTGCACAAATCTCCAATATGGTGCAGTGAGAAACACGCACTAAAATGATGAGTCCAGTGACAATGATCCCTCCACCACAGGAAACAGATGGCCTCTCACCTCATCAATTTGACCTGAAACAGGTCACATAACAGTAAACAGATCACAAGGCAGAGATGGTCCCCACTCTGAATAGCGTCCTCAGATCCACACTCAATAATATCCATAAAAATGAAGCAGAGGAGAATGATCTAGTGCTCACTTATGATGGAGCCTGACTTGGAGAGGAAGGTTCTCTTACACCTCTGGCTCGGTACCCCTGGTAAAGTAACATGACTGGCAGTTCTTGCGATGATGGCTGCAGATGGGTAGTCTGTGTGTACTGTGTAGGTTGGACTGTAATGCAGAGACAGCAGGCTGGCAGGTCACGTTAGAACGCACATGGCAGATCAGCAGATCACTGGCAGGCAGACAGCAGGTACTTGGCAGGCTGAAGGAGTAAGGACGATAGCCACAGGCCAAAGACACAGAGCAGGGTCAGGCAAGCTGGGTCGGTAAATAGTAGGCACGTAAGGAGCAGAACCCAACAATCACAGATAGGATGCTGACTGACACTCCCAGTTAAACTCCATATAGGATGTAAGAGGAAGAAGAGGAGGTACAATATTGCCGCAGGTATGCAGGGACTCACAAGGATCATCAATTGTGGAGACGGTCTTGAAAAGCATAGGCAAAGCTTCTCTCCTCATTCCATGGTGCTGTGCTATCCCACTCTGACAGACAATCCCTGTTTCAAGCATTAGACCGATTATTGACTTAAGGGGTAATCATACAGATCCCCAAAGAAGAACAAGGTTTAGGCTTCTTTTCAGACCTGTTTACGGTACCAAAACCGAATGGAGATGTCAGGCCCATTCTGGAACTAAAAAATCTAAATCAATTCCTGAAAATCCACTCATTTCGAATGGAGTTGATCAGGTCAGTGGTCTCCATCCTACAAGGCGGAGAACTTCTGGCGTCCATCGACATCAGGGACGCATATCTGCATGTCCCTATATTTCCCGCTCACCAAAGGTTTCTGCAATTCAAAGTGGAACAACAGCACTAGCCAGGTTGAGGGCACAGGGCATAACAGTGTTGGCATACCTAGACGATCTATTGTTAATAGACCAGTCAGTGACTCGCTTAAAGCAAAGTGCATGCATTCCAACCAGTTACCTGGAAAGTCTTGGTTGGATCCTCAACCTAGAGAAGTCCTCCTTAAAACCAGTGAGAAGGCTGGATTACTTAGGCCTGATCCTGATACAGCCCAGAAAAGGGTGTTCTTGCCTTCAGCAAAGATCAGCTCCATAGGAGAGCTGGTTCGGATGGCCAGGTCAAAAGCAAATCCTTCAATTCGCCTTTGCATAAGGTTGTTAGGAAAGATGGTAGCTTAATTCGAAGCAGTCCCCTATGCCCAGTTCCATTCAAGACTGTTGCAAAACAGAATCCTCTCTGCTTGTAACAAGACGATCCAAGCTTTGGACTTGCCAATGCGGCTGTCCCCAAGAGTGTCTCAAAGCCTCAGTTGGTGGTTACGAAGCCAGAATTTGCTGAAGGGGAAATCCTTCAGACCAATAATCTGGGAAGTAGTAACGACAGATGCCAGCCTCTCAGGCTGGGGAGCGGTACTAGAGGAGACAACTGTCCAGGGACAGTGGTAAAAACTCGAAAGAGCCCTGCCCATCAAAATCCTAGAGATTCGGGCAGTGTATCTGGCTCTGAAAACCTGGACCTCCAGGTTAAAGAATTGTCCAGTCTGTATTCAATCCGACAGTGCCACAGCTGTGGCCTATATCAATCACCAAGGGGTCACCAAGAGTCTCTCAGCTCAGAGAGAGAGGTGGACCATATCCTAACTTGGGCAGAAAGGAATATCCCATCCCTATCGTCAGTTTTCATTCTGGGAGTAGAAAATTGGCAGGCGGACTATCTAAGTCGCTAGCAGTTATTGCCAGGGGGAATGGTCTCTTCACCCACAAAGTGTTTTGGGCTGTTTGCCAAAGATGGGGGACTCCGGACATAGATCTTCTAGTGTCCAGATTCAACATGAAGTTAGTCAACTTTGTGTCCAGAACAAGGGATCCACTCGCATACGTAACAGATGCGCTGGTTAGCCCATGGGATCAGTTTTCACTGATCTATGCTTTTCCCCCGATTCAGTTGCTGCCTCGACTTCTTTGCAGGATCAAGCTGGAAAGAAAGCCAGTAATTCTGGTAGCACCAGGATGGCCCAGAAGGTCATAATACACAGAGATCGTAAAGATGGCAGTGGAGGGTCCTTGGCCTCTCCCACTAAAGCCAGACCTGCTCTCGCAGGGACCGATATTCCATCCTACTTTACGAATGCTAAATTTAACGGCTTGGCTATTGAAACCCACATTCTGAAGAAACGTTGGCTTTCCAGGTCAGTTATCGCAACTTTAATCAATGCAAGGAAACCAGTTTCCAGAGCTATATATTATAGCGTTTGGAAAGCTTGCGTTTCCTGGTGTGAATCCAAGGGTTGGCACCCTCGGAGATATATTATAGGCAGAATCCTTGCCTTTCTACAGTTGGGCGTAGAAATGAAGTTGGCCCTAAGTACTATTAAGGACCAGGTCTCAGCCTTATCGGTTTTATTTCAAAGACCACTTGCTACGCATTCTTTAGTCCGGAGTTTTATGCAAGGGGTGATGCAGATTAATCCGCCAGTTAAATCACCTTTAACCCCTTGGGACTTGAATTTAGTTTTGTCAGTGTTACAAAAACAGCCATTTGAACCATTACAGCATATTCCCTTAGTCCTTCTGACTAGGAAGCTGGTATTTTTGATTGCTATATCCTCAGCAAGGAGGGTTTCAGAAAACGTGGGTTTTCTGGGTCAGTTATCTCTACTTTGATTAATACAAGGAAACCAACTTCCAGTACATTACATTATAGAGTCTGGAAGGCTTATGTTTCCTGGTGTGAATCCAAGGGTTGACACCCTTGGAGATATATCATGATCAGAATTCTTGCCTTTCTACAAGTTTATGAAGTTGGCCTTGAGTACTATTAAGGGCCAAGTCTCAACCTTATCGATTTATCGAAAATCTGTATTCTTAGTCCTGGGTTTTATACAAGGATTGATGCAGATTAGTCCACCAGTTAAATCACCTTTAAGTCCTTGGGACTTGAATTTTGTTTTGTCAATGTTAAAAAAACAGCCATTTGAACCAATACAGCATATTCCCTTAGTCCTTCTGACAAGGAAGCTGGTATTTTTGGTTGCTATATCCTCAGCAAGGAGGTTTTCGGAATTGGCTGCTCTTTCTTGTAAAGAGCCATATTTGATTATTCATGAGAACAGAGTGGTGTTACGCCCTCGTCCAGGCTTTTTGGCAAAAGTGGTTTCAGGCTTCCATCTGCATGAAGATATTGTTCTGCCATCGTTTTTCCCAAAACCATGTTCCAGGGAAGAAAAGTCGTTACATTGTCTTGATATAGTGAGAGCAGGGAAAATCTATTTAAAGAAAACTGCTCAGATTCGTAAGACTGATGTCTTATTTATTCTGCCAGAGGGTCCTAAGAAAGGACAGGCAGCATCGAAATCCACTGTTGCTAAGTGGATTCGGCAAGTTATAATTCAAACTTATGATTTAGGGGTAAGATTCCTCCGTTTCAAGTTAAGGCGCACTGTACCAGAGCGGTTAGTGCTTCTTGGGCAGTGCGTCACCAGGCCTCCTTTACTCAGATCTGCAAGGCCGCACCTTGGTCTTCGGTCCATACATTCACAAAATTTTATCAAGTGGATGTAAGAAGGAATGAGGATATCACCTTCGGGCGCAGTGTGCTGCAGGCAGCAGTATAAGTCCTCAAGGTCTGGGGGTGCCCTACGGGTTGTGTCTCCCTCCCCTCAAGTACCATTGCTATGGGACGTCCCACTAAGTAAATACTTGAAGCTCTGTGTCCTATGATGTACGATAAAGACAATAGGATTTTTAAAACAGCTTACCTGTAAAATCCTTTTCTTGGAGTACATCATAGGACACAGAGCTCCTGCCCCTCTGTATTATGTGGTGTAAGTGTATTGCTTATATTGCTTGGCTACAAAAACTGAGGTACTCCTCGAAGGAGGAGGGGTTGTATAGAGGAGTCAACTTCCTGTTTTGGGTGTGCTAGTGTCAACAACTGAAGGTAGCTATAACCCACTAAGTAAATACTTGAGGCTCTGTGTCCTATGATGTACTCCAAGAAAAGGATTTTACAGGTAAGCTGTTTGAAAAATCCTATTTTTTCAGACTTGGTGTTTACAAGATAAAATCTTTTTTTTTTTTTTTTCTAGAAAATTACTTAGAACCCCCAAACATTATATTTTTTTTTTTCAGACACCCTAGAGAATAAAATGGAGGTCGTTGCAATACTTTGTCACACCGTTTTTGCGCAATTTTTTGGGAAAAATGTACTTAAAAAAAATAAATAAGACAACAGTTAGCCCATTTTTTTTATATTGTGTTTAAAAATTTCTACAGGTTACCAGTTTTGAGTTACAGAGGAGGTCTAGTGCTAGAATTATTGCTCTTGCTCTAACGACCATGGTGTGCTTTGAACACCATTTTCATATGCGGGCGCGACTTACGTATGCATTCGCTTCTGCGCATGAGCTCGGCGGGATGGACGCTTTCAATTTTTTTTATTATTTATATTACTTTTTATTTTTACACTGTCCTTTTAAAAAAAAAAAAAAAAAGGGGTCACTTTTATTCCTATTACAAGGAATGTAAACATCCCTTGCCATAGAAAAAAAGCATGACAGGACCTTTTAAATGTGAGATCTGGGGTCAAAAAGACCTCAGATCTCACATTTACACTAAATGCAAAAAAAATGTTCCCCTTTAAGGCTGGGGCGCAGAAGTGACGTTTGACGCCGCTTTCGCCCTCCAATGTTATGAAACCAAACGGGCCATCTTTTCCTCACTCCGCATCCAGCATGTGAGGGGAGAGGACGCAATCGCCTCCGCCACTATAGACGGCTTCGTTAAGCGGCAGAGACAACCAGACCGTGGCAGGAGGAGGGGGCCCTCTCCTGCCCCTGATAAAAGCGATCTCACAGCAAATCCGCAATGGAGACCACTTTTATCTGAAAAAGGACCGTCCACTCTTGAAGAGGATACTGGGGTTATGGCAGTTAGCTACTGCCATAACAACGGTAATCCTCTTCAAACAGCCAACGTACAACGACGGTGGGCGGTCCTTAAGTAGTTAAAAAAGGGAGTAAAGCTCAAAAATCCTTATAATAGCTTTTATTTCCATACATGCAAATGCATTGGGAACACTGCACAGTCTATTCCAAATCAAAACGTGAAGAAAAATGTTTGAAATGTTGTTATTACTTTACAGAAAGTGAAGAAAAATGAATATTCGGCTTCTCCAAAAAAAAAAAATAGCAGTGTCTGAATTTGTCTTTACAAACTGATAATGCTTGAAGATTTAGCTTTTCCTGTGAATAATTGAACTAATATTAAGTTGTATACCCACTATTCTGAGAACTGCTTCACTTCTGTGTTGCATGGAGTCGACAAGCTTTTGGCACCTGTGAACAGGTATTCCAGCCCAGGACAATTGCACTTCATTCCACAATTCCTCTGCATTTCTTGGTTTTACCTCTGAAAAAGCATTTTTGATGTCACCCACAAGTTTTCTATTAGATTAAGGTCCAGGGATAAGGCTGGCCACGCCATACATTAATCTTGTTGATATGGAACCTAGATGCTGTTCCTTTACTGATGTTTGGGGTCGTCATCTTGTTGAAACACCCATTTCAAGGGCATTTCCTCTTCACTGTAAGGCAACATGACCTTTTCAAGTATTTTGATTCAAATTGATCAATGATCCCTGGTATGCGATAAATAGGCCCAAAAACATTGTGTGAGAAACATCCCCATATTATGCTTGCGCCACCATGCTTCACTGTCTTCACAGTGTAACGTGGCTTGAATTGGGTGTTTGGGAGTTGTCTGACACACTGTCTGCGGCCCCTAGACCCAAAAAGAACAATCTTGCTTTAATCAGTCCACAAAATGTTGTGCCATTTCTTTTTAGGCCGGTCAGTGTGTTCTTTGACAAGTTGTAAACTCTTCCGCACATGTCGTTATTTCATCAATGGGATTTGGGCTTCTTGATGATAGCTTGGCTTCAAAAAGGCGTCTTCTAATTGTTACAGTACTCAGTGGCAAAGCTAGACATTCTTTCACCTAAGGCAAAGGACGGTGTGAGTAGGGCAGTGGACAGTGTCAGCAGTTTTTTTTTTTTATTTTTTTTTTTTTAATTTTACTGTTTTACAATATTATTTTTTTTATTATCTTTTACAATTTTTAAGAGCCCTGTTGGGGGGCTTTGGTGAAATATTAGGGGTCTAGACAGACCCCTAATGTCTCACTTTTGAGACCGAGAAAGGGACTGAGGACAGATTCCCCAGTCCCTTTCTGTGCAGCCTCAGGGGCATCAATCGGGTATGGTATATACATAGTTACACTGGTCCAAGCTGGAACAATGTAACTATGTTTAATATAGCTATGCCTGGAATTATTCTTTAACCACTTCAGCCCTGGAACAACTACAATTTGGCACTATGCTGATTTAACTGGTAATTGCGCAGTCATGCAATACTGTACACAGTATTTGCGTCCTTTTTTTCCCACAAATAGAGCTTTCTTTTGGTGGTATTTGATCACCTCTGGGATTTTTATTTTTTGGGATATAAACAAAAAAGACCTCAAATTTAGAAAAAAAGGCTTTTTGTTATAAAAAAAAATCCGATAAACTTAAATTTAGTCATACATTTAGGCCAAAATGTATGCAGCCACATGTCTTGGGTAAAAAAAAATTCAGTAAGCGTATATTTATTGGTTTGCGTAAAAGGTATAGCATCTACAAACTATGGTATATTTACAGGAATTTACACAGCTTTTAGTTTGACTGCCTATCTCATTTCTTGACATGCTAAAATGGCAGTACAAAACCTCTCCAAATTACCCCTTTTTGGAAATTAGACACCCCAAGGTATTTGCTGAGAGGCATGTTGAGCCCATTGAATATTTAATTTTTTTGTCACAAGTGATAGAAAAATTACGTAAATATTTTTTTTTCTACTCAAAGTTGTCACTGAAATTATATATTGCTCACACATGTCATGGGTATATGTCGAATTACACTCCAAAATACATTCTACTGCTTCTCCTGAGTACAGGGATACCACATGTGTGAGACTTTTTGGTAGCCTAGCTGCATACAGGACCCCGAAAACCAAGCACCGCCTTCAGGATTTCTAAGGGCGTAAATTTTTGATTTCACTCCTCACTACCTATCACAGTTTCGGGTTTCGGAGACCATGAAATATACAGATAGCACAACCCTCCCCCTCCCCCATGACCTAATCTTGAAAAGTAGACACCCTAAGCTGTTTGCTGAGAGGCATGTTGAGTCCATGGAGTATTTTATATTTTGCGACAAGTTTCGATAAAATTAAATTTATTTATCTTACACAAAGTTGTCACTAAATGATATATTGCTCAAACACGCCATTGGTATATGTGAAATTACACCCCAAAATACATTCTGCTGCTTCTCCTGAGTACAGGGATACCACATGTGTGAGACTTTTTGGCAGGCTGGTATTTTTGGTTGCTATATCCTCAGCAAGGAGGTTTTCGGAATTGGCTGCTCTTTCTTGTAAAGAGCCATATTTGATTATTCATGAGAACAGAGTGGTGTTACGCCCTCGTCCAGGCTTTTTGGCAAAAGTGGTTTCAGGCTTCCATCTGCATGAAGATATTGTTCTGCCATCGTTTTTCCCAAAACCATGTTCCAGGGAAGAAAAGTCGTTACATTGTCTTGATATAGTGAGAGCAGGGAAAATCTATTTAAAGAAAACTGCTCAGATTCGTAAGACTGATGTCTTATTTATTCTGCCAGAGGGTCCTAAGAAAGGACAGGCAGCATCGAAATCCACTGTTGCTAAGTGGATTCGGCAAGTTATAATTCAAACTTATGATTTAGGGGTAAGATTCCTCCGTTTCAAGTTAAGGCGCACTGTACCAGAGCGGTTAGTGCTTCTTGGGCAGTGCGTCACCAGGCCTCCTTTACTCAGATCTGCAAGGCCGCACCTTGGTCTTCGGTCCATACATTCACAAAATTTTATCAAGTGGATGTAAGAAGGAATGAGGATATCACCTTCGGGCGCAGTGTGCTGCAGGCAGCAGTATAAGTCCTCAAGGTCTGGGGGTGCCCTACGGGTTGTGTCTCCCTCCCCTCAAGTACCATTGCTATGGGACGTCCCACTAAGTAAATACTTGAAGCTCTGTGTCCTATGATGTACGATAAAGACAATAGGATTTTTAAAACAGCTTACCTGTAAAATCCTTTTCTTGGAGTACATCATAGGACACAGAGCTCCTGCCCCTCTGTATTATGTGGTGTAAGTGTATTGCTTATATTGCTTGGCTACAAAAACTGAGGTACTCCTCGAAGGAGGAGGGGTTGTATAGAGGAGTCAACTTCCTGTTTTGGGTGTGCTAGTGTCAACAACTGAAGGTAGCTATAACCCACTAAGTAAATACTTGAGGCTCTGTGTCCTATGATGTACTCCAAGAAAAGGATTTTACAGGTAAGCTGTTTGAAAAATCCTATTTTTTCAGACTTGGTGTTTACAAGATAAAATCTTTTTTTTTTTTTTTTCTAGAAAATTACTTAGAACCCCCAAACATTATATTTTTTTTTTTCAGACACCCTAGAGAATAAAATGGAGGTCGTTGCAATACTTTGTCACACCGTTTTTGCGCAATTTTTTGGGAAAAATGTACTTAAAAAAAATAAATAAGACAACAGTTAGCCCATTTTTTTTATATTGTGTTTAAAAATTTCTACAGGTTACCAGTTTTGAGTTACAGAGGAGGTCTAGTGCTAGAATTATTGCTCTTGCTCTAACGACCATGGTGTGCTTTGAACACCATTTTCATATGCGGGCGCGACTTACGTATGCATTCGCTTCTGCGCATGAGCTCGGCGGGATGGACGCTTTCAATTTTTTTTATTATTTATATTACTTTTTATTTTTACACTGTCCTTTTAAAAAAAAAAAAAAAAAGGGGTCACTTTTATTCCTATTACAAGGAATGTAAACATCCCTTGCCATAGAAAAAAAGCATGACAGGACCTTTTAAATGTGAGATCTGGGGTCAAAAAGACCTCAGATCTCACATTTACACTAAATGCAAAAAAAATGTTCCCCTTTAAGGCTGGGGCGCAGAAGTGACGTTTGACGCCGCTTTCGCCCTCCAATGTTATGAAACCAAACGGGCCATCTTTTCCTCACTCCGCATCCAGCATGTGAGGGGAGAGGACGCAATCGCCTCCGCCACTATAGACGGCTTCGTTAAGCGGCAGAGACAACCAGACCGTGGCAGGAGGAGGGGGCCCTCTCCTGCCCCTGATAAAAGCGATCTCACAGCAAATCCGCAATGGAGACCACTTTTATCTGAAAAAGGACCGTCCACTCTTGAAGAGGATACTGGGGTTATGGCAGTTAGCTACTGCCATAACAACGGTAATCCTCTTCAAACAGCCAACGTACAACGACGGTGGGCGGTCCTTAAGTAGTTAAAAAAGGGAGTAAAGCTCAAAAATCCTTATAATAGCTTTTATTTCCATACATGCAAATGCATTGGGAACACTGCACAGTCTATTCCAAATCAAAACGTGAAGAAAAATGTTTGAAATGTTGTTATTACTTTACAGAAAGTGAAGAAAAATGAATATTCGGCTTCTCCAAAAAAAAAAAATAGCAGTGTCTGAATTTGTCTTTACAAACTGATAATGCTTGAAGATTTAGCTTTTCCTGTGAATAATTGAACTAATATTAAGTTGTATACCCACTATTCTGAGAACTGCTTCACTTCTGTGTTGCATGGAGTCGACAAGCTTTTGGCACCTGTGAACAGGTATTCCAGCCCAGGACAATTGCACTTCATTCCACAATTCCTCTGCATTTCTTGGTTTTACCTCTGAAAAAGCATTTTTGATGTCACCCACAAGTTTTCTATTAGATTAAGGTCCAGGGATAAGGCTGGCCACGCCATACATTAATCTTGTTGATATGGAACCTAGATGCTGTTCCTTTACTGATGTTTGGGGTCGTCATCTTGTTGAAACACCCATTTCAAGGGCATTTCCTCTTCACTGTAAGGCAACATGACCTTTTCAAGTATTTTGATTCAAATTGATCAATGATCCCTGGTATGCGATAAATAGGCCCAAAAACATTGTGTGAGAAACATCCCCATATTATGCTTGCGCCACCATGCTTCATTGTCTTCACAGTGTAACGTGGCTTGAATTGGGTGTTTGGGAGTTGTCTGACACACTGTCTGCGGCCCCTAGACCCAAAAAGAACAATCTTGCTTTAATCAGTCCACAAAATGTTGTGCCATTTCTTTTTAGGCCGGTCAGTGTGTTCTTTGACAAGTTGTAAACTCTTCCGCACATGTCGTTATTTCATCAATGGGATTTGGGCTTCTTGATGATAGCTTGGCTTCAAAAAGGCGTCTTCTAATTGTTACAGTACTCAGTGGCAAAGCTAGACATTCTTTCACCTAAGGCAAAGGACGGTGTGAGTAGGGCAGTGGACAGTGTCAGCAGTTTTTTTTTTTTATTTTTTTTTTTTTAATTTTACTGTTTTACAATATTATTTTTTTTATTATCTTTTACAATTTTTAAGAGCCCTGTTGGGGGGCTTTGGTGAAATATTAGGGGTCTAGACAGACCCCTAATGTCTCACTTTTGAGACCGAGAAAGGGACTGAGGACAGATTCCCCAGTCCCTTTCTGTGCAGCCTCAGGGGCATCAATCGGGTATGGTATATACATAGTTACACTGGTCCAAGCTGGAACAATGTAACTATGTTTAATATAGCTATGCCTGGAATTATTCTTTAACCACTTCAGCCCTGGAACAACTACAATTTGGCACTATGCTGATTTAACTGGTAATTGCGCAGTCATGCAATACTGTACACAGTATTTGCGTCCTTTTTTTCCCACAAATAGAGCTTTCTTTTGGTGGTATTTGATCACCTCTGGGATTTTTATTTTTTGGGATATAAACAAAAAAGACCTCAAATTTAGAAAAAAAGGCTTTTTGTTATAAAAAAAAATCCGATAAACTTAAATTTAGTCATACATTTAGGCCAAAATGTATGCAGCCACATGTCTTGGGTAAAAAAAAATTCAGTAAGCGTATATTTATTGGTTTGCGTAAAAGGTATAGCATCTACAAACTATGGTATATTTACAGGAATTTACACAGCTTTTAGTTTGACTGCCTATCTCATTTCTTGACATGCTAAAATGGCAGTACAAAACCTCTCCAAATTACCCCTTTTTGGAAATTAGACACCCCAAGGTATTTGCTGAGAGGCATGTTGAGCCCATTGAATATTTAATTTTTTTGTCACAAGTGATAGAAAAATTACGTAAATATTTTTTTTTCTACTCAAAGTTGTCACTGAAATTATATATTGCTCACACATGTCATGGGTATATGTCGAATTACACTCCAAAATACATTCTACTGCTTCTCCTGAGTACAGGGATACCACATGTGTGAGACTTTTTGGTAGCCTAGCTGCATACAGGACCCCGAAAACCAAGCACCGCCTTCAGGATTTCTAAGGGCGTAAATTTTTGATTTCACTCCTCACTACCTATCACAGTTTCGGGTTTCGGAGACCATGAAATATACAGATAGCACAACCCTCCCCCTCCCCCATGACCTAATCTTGAAAAGTAGACACCCTAAGCTGTTTGCTGAGAGGCATGTTGAGTCCATGGAGTATTTTATATTTTGCGACAAGTTTCGATAAAATTAAATTTATTTATCTTACACAAAGTTGTCACTAAATGATATATTGCTCAAACACGCCATTGGTATATGTGAAATTACACCCCAAAATACATTCTGCTGCTTCTCCTGAGTACAGGGATACCACATGTGTGAGACTTTTTGGCAGGCTAGCCGCGTACTGGACCCCAAAAACCAATCACCGCTTTCAGGCTTTCTAAGGGCGTAAATTATTTCACTCCTCACTACCTATCACAGTTTCGGAGGCCATGTAATCCCAAGATTCCATGGAATATTTTATAGTTTGGTTTCACTCCTCACTACCTATCACAATTTCAGAGGCCATGATAGCACAACCCCCCAAATTACCCCTTTTTGGAAAGTAGACCCCCAAACTATTTTCTGAGATGCATGTTGAGTATTTTGCAGAGCTTGTTTTTTGTCACAAAGTTGAAATTTGAAAAAAGAAAAAAAAAATCCTTTTCTTTCTTTATTTTCCAAAACAAATAAGATCTGCAAGTCTACTTTCCGAAGAGGGGTAATTTTTTTGGGGGGGGAGGGGGGGGGGGTTGTGCTATCTTGGCATTTCATGGCCTCTGAAACTGTGATGGGTAGTGAGGAGTGAAATCAACAATTTACGCCCTTGATTGGTTTTCGGGGTCCTGTACATGATTAGACTGCCAAAAAGTCTCACACATGTGGTATCCCCATACTCAGGAGAAGCGGCAGAATGTATTTTGGGGTGTAATTTCACATATACCCATGGCATGTTTGAGCAGTATATCATTTAGTGACAACTTTGTGTAGAACAAAAAACAATGTTATGTCATTTTCCCGAACTTGTGGCAAAATATAAAATATTCCATGGACTCAACACGCCTATCAGCAAATTGCTTGGGGTGTCTACTTTCCAAAAAGGGGTCATTTTGGGGGGGGGGTTGAACTGTCCTGGCATTTATGCCCAACATTAGAAGCTTATGCCACACATCACCCACTCTTCTATCCACTTGAAGACAAAGCCCTTTCTGACATGAAAATTTTTTTTTGCTAGAAAATTTTATATATATATATATATTATATATATATATATATATATATATATATATATATATATATATATATATATATATATATATATATATATATATATATAATTTTAAAAGCATGTCGTGTTTGGTATCTATGTGCTCGGCAAAAGATTGTCTTTTATATTTTACCAAACATTTGGGCAATTTAGTGTGTTTTAGTCCATTAAAATTCAAAAAAGTATTTTTTTTCCCAAAAAAATTGCGTTTGAAAAAAATCGCTGCGCAAATACTATGTGAAAAAAAAATTGCAACACCCACCATTTGAATCTGTAGGGCCTTTGCTTTAAAAAAAAAAAAAATTATATATATATATATATATATATATATATATAATTTTTTTTTTTTTTTTTTAAAGCAAAGGCCCTACAGATTCAAATGGTGGGTGTTGCAATTTTTTTTTCACATAGTATTTGCGCAGCGATTTTTTTCAAACGCAATTTTTTTGGGAAAAAAAATACTTTTTTGAATTTTAATGGACTTAAACACACTATATTGCCCAAATGTTTGGTAAAATATAAAAGACAATCTTTTGCCGAGCACATAGATACCAAACACGACATGCTTTTAAAATTATGCACAACCGTGCAGCGGCGACAAACTGCATACCTTTTTAAAAGCTTTTACAGGTTACCACTTTAGAGTTACAGAGGAGGTCTACATTTTGCTTTTTTATTTTATTTTTACACTATTCCTTTCATTTTTTTTTTTTTTTTCATTTTTGTTATCACAGGGAATGTAAATATCCAATATGATAGCAATAGGTAGTGACGGGTAATCTTTTTTGAAAAATGTGGGGTCTATTAGACTCTAGATCTCTCCTCTGCCCTCAAAGCATCTGACCACACCAAGATCGGTGTGATAAGATGCTTTGCCAATTTCCCAATGGCGCTGTTTATTTCGGGCGAAACCGAAGCTCATAGCTTTCTGGTTTCTTAGTCCATAGAGATGATTGGTGCCTTTTTAGTCTCCGATCAGCTCTATGGTAAGCTGGCGGAACCACCAGCTGCATCCCCGGGTTCCCTGGTGGGACAGGAGAGCCCAAGAAAACCATGGAAGATGGCGGGAGGGGGGGGACGTTCCCTCCCACTGCTTTTACATGAAGGCTGACCGGCTGAAAAAAACGATGCCAAGATGATACCTAAACCTGCAGGCATCATTCCGGTACTTGTCCGGTACTTGTCTTGCATATGTCCTTGTTGGGCATATATTTTATTGTTCTTTATTTTTTTTTTCATGCAGCCTGTGGGTTAAATGAAAAAAGTGAACCTAACAGATTCCTCCATTCACATTGATCGGTGGTATGCCCACCATTAGAATACCGCTCTGCATTCACCCACTTCTAATGATGGACATACATGCACCATTCTTTTTTTTTTTTTGTTCAGCCCCTGGGCTGAACAAAAAAAAGAGCCTAACAGATTTCTCCATTCACATCGATTGATGTGGATGAAGAAATCTCTGGTATGAAAAGTTAATGAAAATATATGCCTAAGCATAGGGGCAATCCAGCTCTATGTTCACCCCTGCCCATATGCTTTGGCATATATGCTCTTTTTTTAACTATGGTGGTGAAATCACCTCCTACAGCGCTGGAGTCACAGATTTACATATCATGAGAGCAAACCCAGTTGCTGTCTAAATAAATCCATGCTGCAGCTGAATGGTGTACCTGCAAAGCAAACAATGGTAACAAAAAATCACAGTATCAAACATTAACTCAATAAAACAACTTTTTAATTCTATTATTATTGCAATCTGTGCCAAAAAAAGAGTAAACAATATATGTCGAAGCATAGGGGCAATCTGCCCCTAATGTCCACCCCTGCCCCTATGCTTCAGCATATATGCTGTTTTTTTTAACTGTGGTGGTGGAGAATTTAGTATCATGAGAGCAAACCCTGTTGCTGTCAAAATAAATCTGTGCTGCAGCAGAATGGCGTACCTGCAAAGCAAATAATGGTTAACAATGAAACACCGTAACATAACAGTATAACAGTAGGACATACCTGCAAGGCAAACACAATAAAACACAGTAACAATAAAACATTACATTATAGCATAAATCACAGTAACAGTACAACAGAAGAATGACATACCTGCAAAGAAACACGATAAAACACAGTAACAAACCATTACAGTATAGCATAAAATACAGTAAAACAGAGAACAATAGAGAGAGAGAACAATAAAACAACAATTATTTTTGGCTTTATTTTTTATCTATATAGATCTTTTTTTTTTTTTTTCTTTTTTTTTCTTTTTTTTTTACACTTTTATTATAACTTTGAACATTCCAGCATAGGGTCTATCAAAATGCGATGGCCATCTAACATTGTTCTGGACCCTGTGTGAAAGTGTGGTCTAGGACCGTGCCGTGCTGTACCCTATTCTAATACTCCACTAGTGTGTGGTAGTGACAAAACAGTTTCCGATGCAGACACCAGGTTGGTCAGGACATGAGGGACAATAATAATGGGTGTCACGCCTATATCCGTGCTTGCTACAGACAGCATCTTTTTTGGGGTGCTCGTTGGGTAGGGATACCAGGAAAGACATCCGAAAAATGCCTCTCATGCAGCTGGCTCACTGCATTTGGGTTGTAAATTTGGACCACAGCACCTGCTGAATACAGAAGGGCTGCCATGATCTCTTCCAGGGAATTTTAGGAAGGATCCAGTTAGTCCAGACGCTTTGTATAGCACATAAGCATTGAACGGAGCCAATTGGAATAAGTACACAGACACTTTTTTGTACCAGCGTCTGGCCTTATGAGCAACTAAGTACGGCACCATCATACGGTTGTAGTCGTGGAAACAGAGGGGCTTTTCAACAACACCAGTCGCCGTAGTAATTTGGACTGGGTATCTGGGTGAATGGAAGACAGAACGAAAACGTTCCATTTGTCCTTCCATCTCACTGCAAGTAACTCATTGGACCTCAAGCATTCTCTCTTTCCTGATTGATAGAGATGTCCAAAAAGTGGCATGCTTGAATAAAAATTGTCCATGCATAAATGGTACCCCTTTCTGAATAAGGGTGATTCCAAGTCCCAAATAATCTTGCTGCTGCTCCCTATGTAGCCTGGGCAATTTTCAAGCTGCTATCTTTTCACTCGTAAACCAGAAAACTCCATGTATAGCCTGTTGACCTGTCACAGAGCTTATACATCTTGACCCCATATCTGGCACGCTTGCTGGGGAGATATTGTTTGAAAACAAGACACCCAGGGGGCGTGGCCAGGAGCGGCTTGTGAGCAGACGTGCCTCACTGAGCTCCCTCTCTCGATCCTGAATAGATCCTCTTCCCAGCCGAAATACAAGCCAGAGACAGCACACAAACTCTGGGGCACCCTCTGCAGACCCACCTGGACCTGAAACTGAGCTCCACGGAAGCCATGATGACTCGCAAGCAGCTGGAAACAGGTGGCCCGCCAGAAAACCAACATGGCGCAGCGGCTCCTCTCTCCCAGCGAGCATGAGGCACAGACAGGACCAAGGACGCGGGTAAGCCCCCTAAAACACCTAAGGGCACAGCGAAAGACTCCCCTGCGCGACATGCAATATTAGGCCAAAAAACTGAATGGTGCAACGGAACCGGGAGGGGGGGAGGACATGCTAACTACCCCGGCCATTTTTCACACACAGCCAGAGGATGCATGGTATGCACAAGGCCACTCACAGGACACTGATCAGCCATCCCAAGACACAGAGGAGGAGGGGGACCAGAGAGAGCAACCCACCCTTGCAGCCATACTGAAAGCAGTGCATAGATGTACAGCCTCTGTACATACCCTTCAGAAGAAATTTGGGGGCCTCAAAGAGGAACTATGTTTTATTAGTCATGACCTGCAGAAAACTAGAGAGCGCACTACAGCCGCTGAGGGCCATATCAGCGATCTCGAGGATAAGTTTACCCCACTCCTTAGGAACACGCAAATTACTGCCAGGATTGCCAGGACGAATGAACTTAAGTCGGACGACATTGAGAATCGTTTGCGTAGGAACAATATACGCCTCATGGGGCTCCCGGAAAAGACAGAGAGCAGGGACCCCACGGAATTTGTGGAGAAATGGCTCCTGGAGATCTTTGGCAGGGAGGTGTTTAGCCCACTATACTCAGTCGAGCGGATACACAGAGTCCCATCTAGGCCCCTTCCACCAGGGCATCCTCCCCGCACCCTACTGGCTCAGGTACTCAATTATAAAGACAAGTAAATAGTGCTCCGCCAGGCATGTGAGAGGTGTAATGTACAGTTTAACGGAGCCCGCATCTCTTTCTATCCTTATTACTCTGCGGAAGTCCAAAAACGCAGAGCCAGGTTTACAGATGTAAAGAAAAGACTGCAGCGTTTGGGGGCCACCTATGCCATGCTGTTCCCCACAAAGCTGCGGATCACTGCAGGGGGTCAGTCACACTTTTTTGAGTCAGCTGAAGATGCCTCCTCCTGGTTAGACAATAATGAGCACATCTTTTGCCGGGCCGGGAGGGGGGCTGCGGAGGGAGACTGACACCCTACTTCACCAGATTAAAAGTTTGCACCATGTTACCTGTTTGGCTGGGAAGCCATAACCTTTAGTAAAGCCATTCATGATGAGAGCAAGTGAAAGTTTTAAACACTGTTTGGATTAATTGTTAATAAATCAGTGATAAAATAACAAAAATTGTAATTTTTAAACCAAACACAATCCTAATGTTATGAATAATCAGAATTGAAAATGTCCTTTAGTAGGAAACAAGACGTGCACAAAGTCCATAAACCAAGTGTAGGTATTAAATGGAGTAAAGAAAATGAACCACCAAAACCAAAAATGAAGCACCACACAGATTGCGCCCTTACCCGAAGGCAAGCTATAAAAGCCTGCAGCCTATTACCCGGCTCTTTGTCCAAAGATAGGAGAAACCATTGCCACAGCAGGATCGTAGAGATGAAATCAGCACTCAGCCCGGATCCCCCGATTACCGGGTTCAGATAAGTGGTCAACTCCATGTACTGTCCAGTTGTTCCCCAGAATAGAAAAACTCACCATAGCATAATACTGGCGGATCACCGTTTATTAAACGTAGAATAACACTTACAATTTCGAATATTAAAAACACACATAACAGCCGGCCGGCTAATGCGAAACGCCCATCCACTCGTACTCACACGCGATGAAGTCGGCACGTCAGCTCCTGCCGACGCGCGTTTGGTCATATAATGACGTCGTCTGGGGCACCTTTGTGTTCTGTTTATCTTTTTTTACCGTTCTGACCAGCAACTGTCATGGAATCGACCCTGCGGGTGAAGACATGAACTCATGGAGGACTCTGCTATGGGTGAGCCCACTTGCTCAGACATGGCGCCTTGACTCAGGTATGCACCTCTCTCTTGGCCAGCAGGGTCTGGAGAGAAATGACTGTACACTGCCCCGGGCACCCATGTCTCCAGAACTGCCTAGTCACATTTCATATACTTTTGTGCTGACAAATGAGTGTGTTGCCGATACTCTCTTGGAACGTTAGAGGTCTACAGAGCCCCTTAAAACACACTATGATATCCACCACCCTCAAAAAACACTCCCCTGCCATATATGCCTTACAAGAGAAACATCTGGTACCAGACTTTCTACCCTGTGTGAACTACTCCTGGGTGGGTTGGGCCTACCACTACACCCACACCTCATACTCCAGGGGTGTGAGCGTCCTGGTACACCGCACAGTTGATTTCCAACTAATAGATAAGCTAATAGATGTTGAATGTAGATATGTTATTCTGATGTGCAGGATTTACCAGTTGAAATGCATAATTGCTGCTGTTTGTGCCACCACCCTTCAGTTTAGAAGTGTTGAGAACATTGCTGACGTACCAGATGGGCAGTCCTGATATTCCATTTATTATATTAGGTGATTTGAATTGTTATATGGACCCAGCCTTGGACAAACATCCGCCCCTGGTGACCGGCTGCAAAATGGCTCGAACGGCACTGCGGAAATTCACGGAGGAGGTTGGATGGATTGATCCATGGCGAGACCGCAACCCACAGCAAAAACAATTTTCTTGTTTTTCTAAAACATGCCTCTCACTGTCTAGGATCGATCTCTGCCTATGCACCCCTCAGGCAGCACACCTCCTGCAAGATATTCAATATCTGGTGAGAGAGGTGTGTCGGACCACTCGCCCTTGGTGGTATCTGTTTTGGCCAAACCGGCCACGGATCTGCCCAGAGCTCCGTGGAAACGGAATGCATTTTGGCTCAATTTATTCCCCACCCCAGAACCGATATCCGAGGAGATCTCTGAGTTCTGGACTTGACATGCAGAACACCCTGATCTCAACTTAGCGTGGGATACTTTTAAAGCATTCCTGTGAGGTATACTTATCTATGAGGTAAATGGGGTGAAATCAAAAACTAGTGCCCTGCAGGAGCAGGCCACCCGACTGGTCAGTCGCTTAGAAGCAGAATTTGTGGCAGATCCGTCAGATGTAGTTAGAGACGCTTGGCTAGCTGCCCAGGAAGCGATGGATAGGATCACCGGATCTGTGGCAGACAGGAAAAGGTTCTTCAATAGGCTAGCTTTCTATGAGGAGGGGGAACAGACAGGGAGACTACTGGCAAAGATAGTAAGGGCTTCCCAGACCTCCCCATCTATTGGCGCATTGCGCCGAGGAGGGGAAGGACTGGTGAACACCCCTGATCTTATAATGCAGGAGCTGGTGGGGTTTTACTTGGATCCTTATAGATCCCGAGTGGACTACACACAGGCTGATCTGCAGGAATATCTGCAGGACATAGAACTACCCAGTTTAACGGACATACAGAAATCGCTGCTAGATGCCCCCATTAGGATTGAGGAACTGCAGGAGGCGCTTAGCCTTTTCCCCAACTACAAGGCCCCAGGGGACGATGGTCTTCCCATAGAACTCTTCAAACAATACGGACATCCTGCCGCATTTACTTAAGGTACTTAATGCTGCCAGGGAAGACCAACGCTTACCGGAGTCTACTAGGGCTAATATTGTACTTATCCTCAAGCCTGTCAAGGACCCTTTAGATCCGAGGTCTTACAGACCTATATCCTTATTGCAAAGCGATATTAAAATACTGGCCAAGGTCCTTGCAATACGGCTTAATAGAGTTATCTCCGACATCATCCACTCAGACCAGTCAGGCTATACGCAGATGATACCATGTTGTTTCTCGGGGACACAACCTAATCACTTGAGGAAGCTTTGATCAGATGCTTTGGGAAGTACTCGGGGCTTGTGATCAACTGGTCCAAGTCTTCTCTCATGCTGCTGGACACATGCCCAGACAGCGAGATGCACACGGTGGGGGGGAAGGAGGGTGCCGGTTACACCCAGCCTTAAATATCTGGGTGTACAGGTCACACCTGAACCCAGGGATTTTGTCTCATTGAACTTGTCCTCTCTCATTATTAGGATTCGAGAGAAAGACAAAATCTGGTCCCGCCTAAAAATGTCCCTCGTAGGACGGGTAAACCTCAAGATGGTGTTTATGCCACAGCTCTTGTATATGCTCCACAACACCCCTATGGTGATCCCCCTTAAGGTGTTTCGTATAATTAATTCTATTTTTAGGGCCTTTATCTGGCTTAACAAACTCCACGAATTAAACTTGAACAACTACAGAAGTCCAAGGAAAGGGGAGGCCTTGCGCTCCCTAACCCTTGGATTTACTACTTGGCTGCACAGCTACAGAACATCGTCCGCACTATGGTGGATGGGCAGGAGACAATAGGGGAATGTGTAGACTTCAGAGCTCTTATATGTCACGCTACTGGCACTGCGGATGTTGCTGTAGGATTGGAGGCCCTGGCATATGCTGCAGTGGGGACGGAAAGTATTCAGACCACCTTAAATTTTTCACTCTTTGTTATATTGCAGCAATTTGCTAAAATCATTTAAGTTCATTTTTTTTCCTCATTAATGTACACACAGCACCCCATATTGACAGAAAAACACAGAATTGTTGACATTTTTGCAGATTTATTAAAAAAGAAAAACTGAAATATCACATGGTCCTAAGTATTCAGACCCTTTGCTGTGACACTCATATATTTAACTCAGGTGCTGTCCATTTCTTCTGATCATCCTTGAGATGGTTCTACACCTTCATTTGAGTCCAGCTGTGTTTGATTATACTGATTGGACTTGATAAGGACAGCCACACACCTGTCTATATAAGACCTTAAAGCTCACAGTGCATGTCAGAGCAAATGAGAATCGTGAGGTCAAAGGAACTGCCTGAAGAGCTCAGAGACAGAATTGTGGCAAGGCACAGATCTGGCCAAGGTTACAAAAAAATTTCTGCTGCACTTAAGTTTCCTAAGAGCACAGTGGCCTCCATAATCCTTAAATGGAAGACGTTTGGGACGACCAGAACCCTTCCTAGAGTTGGCTGTCTGGCCAAACTGAGCTATCGGGGAGAAGAGCCTTGGTGAGAGAGGTAAAGAAGAACCCAAAGATCATTGTGGCTGAGCTCCAGAGATGCAGTCGGGAGATGGGAGAAAAATGTAAAAAGTCAACCATCACTGCAGCCCTCCAATAGTCGGGGCTTTATGGCAGAGTGGCCCCACCGAAGCTTCTCCTCAGTGCAAGACACATGAAAACCCACATGGAGTTTGCTAAAAAAAACACCCAAAGGACTCCAAGATGGTGAGAAATAAGATTCTTTGGTGTGATGAGACCAAGATAGAACTTTTTGGCCTTAATTCTAAGTGGTACGTGTGGAGAAAACCGGACACTGCTCATAACCTGTCCAATATAGTCCCAACAGTGAAGCATGGTGGTGGCAGCATCATGCTGTGGGGGTGTTTTTCAGCTGCAGGGACAGGACGACTGGTTGCAATCGAGGGAAAGATGAATGCGGCCAAGTACAGGGATATCCTGGACGAAAACCTTCTCCAGAGTGCTCAGGACCTCAGACTGGGCCGAAGGTTTACCTTCCAACAAGACAATGACCCTAAGCACCCAAAATAATGGAGTGGCTTCAAAACAACTCGGTGTCTGTTCTTGAATGGCCCAGCCAGAGCCCTGACTTAAACCCAGTTGAGCATCTCTGGAGAGACCTAAAAATGGCTGTCCACCAATGTTTACCATCCAACCTGACAGAACTGGAGAGGATCTGCAAGGAGGAATGGCAGAGGATCCTCAAATCCACGTGTGAAAAACTTGTTGCATCTTTCCCAAAAAGACTCATGGCTGTATTAGATCAAAAGGGTGCTTCTACTAAATACTGAGCAAAGGGTCTGAATACTTAGGACCCCGTGATATTTCAGTTTTTTTTTTTTTAATCTGCAAAAATGTCAACAATTCTGTGTTTTTCTGTCAATATGGGGTGCTGTGTGTACATTAATGAGGGGAAAAAAATGAACTTAAATGATTTTAGCAAAGGGCTGCAATATAACAAAGAGTGAAAAATGTAAGGGGGTCTGAATACTTTACATCCCCACTGTAAATCCAACAAGAGATTTCCAACGTATGTGCTCATACAAAACATATGGAATAAACTTAGGCAGATGCAGGAGGTAGAAGGGTTTACTAGCTACAGCCCGATTTGGGCCAATGGACATTATGAGGAATTTCAGAAGTTGGAGTGTGGAGGTCGGTGGAGGGGTCATGGGGTCACGCTCCTGAAGCATATTTTTGCGGATGGGAAGTTGCAGCCATTCTCTGCACTGAGGGAGCAGTTTGGCCTCCCCAACTCAATGCTTTTTTATTACCTGCAGCTGCAACACGCAGTGCGGGCGCAACCTCTCGGGGCTCCGTGGGTTCTTTCGCCGACACCTGTATTCCACTACATGGCAGAGGTGTCTCTATTCAGGGGCTTTATATCCAGATGCTACCCCATGATCCTACACACCCATCTCGAGGGCTTCCCCCAGGGATGGCAAGCAGGTGGGAACAGGATGTGAGCACCTTCGAGGAAGATCAGTGGGAGGAGGCGCTACAGGCGATACAGATGTGCTCCCTCATTGTGGCCCAAAGACTGTCTCAGCTGTACATTGTCCTTAGAGTTCGCTATACACCGGCCAGACTGTATAAAATGGGGATGAGGGCGGACCTGCACTGCTCCAGATGTGTAAGAGAGCACAGTGACCTCATACATCTGCTGTGGCGGTGTCCCAAACTACATCGGTTTTGGATGGGGGTTGTGTCCACGATTAACAATGTCTTTCAGGTCACAGTACCGTTGGACCCAAAGCCCTGTCTGCTAGGGATTGTGGACGACATCCCTACAGAAGACGACCAGAAGCAGGCTATTGCCAGAGCATTGTTTCAGGCCCGCAAACTGATCCTTAGGCACTGGAGGGCGGCTGTCCCTCCTGTGCTGAAGGAATGGTTGACACAGAGGAGGGACACACTGTGGCTGGAGAAGTACATATATCAACATAGGGAATGCCCAAATAAATTTGATAAACTATGGTCGCCCTGGTTGGACACCCCCAGCATTTTGCCTATTGATTTAGTAATGGATAGGCTATTGTTATAATTGTTCAGATAACCTGGAGGTGAAGGCAGGCATTGGGGTGGAATGCTAAGCTTCTAGATATGTGGAAGACAGACCTCATGTGTTGCGAGAAAGCATTGGTGACGTTTAGGGTTAACAGTGACTTGTATCCAATCCTAATGAATATTGAGTGTTGGGTGCACGGATTGTACTATCACACCTTATAGGCCTTGGTTCCATGTCGACTGATGATATATTCTGTAATGAATGTAAGGATCGTTGCTGGTCTTTCTATGTAAACTGTACAGATTCTCTTTGTTTTGTTACAATAAAACTTTATTTGAGAAAAAAAAAAAGAAAACAAGACACCCAGAAAATGTAATCAAGGACTCATCAATGCAGACATCTTGATTGGGAATAAACAAGACTGCAAAGTGGTTTACGAGGGGCCGAATTTTATAGAGCCAATCATGTTCAGGGTCACCCAGAGGATGACCGCATTCCTCGTCATTGAAATGCATGAACTGCAATATCTGCTTGTACCTAGCCCTGACCATGGCAGCAAAGAACACGGGCATATGGTGAATTGGGTCAGTGGACCAATATGACCGCAACTTACACTTTTTAGTAATGCCCAGAAAGGTCCTAAATTTGGGAACCGTTATAGGTTTCCAGCCAAATTGTCTGGCAAAGGGTGAATGTGGGTTTTGGGTGATGAATTGACCAGTGTATAAATTGCTTTTGTCTACAATAGATCTGTACAGATCTAGAGTGAAAAACAGCTCAAAAAATTCCAGGGCCATTAAATCTGCTGTTTTCACCTGAATTCCGGGTTGCCCAGTGAATGGGGGAAGTATGGGTGCTGCAGAACCTGTCGGCTGCCAATCAGGACTTGCAAGCGCATCAGAAAGGGTACTATGGGCTCTATGCGCCTGTGTTCAAACTCTTGGTGGCTACGGGGCACTACTTGTGCTAGTCACTGCACCAGCTTGAACTGCACTTATGGGACTCGCCACATCACCAAGTGATATTGCAGTGCTGGTTTGTCTACGACCAGGGTATACTAGGTCACTGGTGCTTGCCAGTTAACCAGAAGGTTGAGCAGCACTAGTACTGACACTCTGCTGCATATGAGTATCATGCGGTTGTTGCACCTCAGCAACAGAGGAGCGGGACTGGGTACACCTGACCTTAGCAGGGACCACTACTCCATCATCAGAGCCACCTGTCAAGGTGCCGCTCTCTACAGGTTCAAATACAGAGCCTGAATCTGACCGTGAGGACTCCACACTCTCCCCTGTCATTCTCAGCATCCTGTAGGCCTCTTTACTAGTGTGCCTTTCGTTTGACATTTTTGGCAATAAATTTATAGGTAACTAGTGCGACTCACAGGTAAAAGAGCATCTGGTTGGCACAGGACTGTTTGTACCACTACAAAAAAATTAACTGTGAGTGCTAGCAAGGATCAGGCTTGACTCTAACGCTGCAGTTTTGTGTGCTGTGTTTTGTAAGCGACAATGATCAGTTGATACTGCACTTGGGCTGGGCAGAGGGTCTAAACGCAGGTGCTGGCAGGTGTCTGGGCTGATCTTGCTAACGCTGCTTTTTTGGGAACACTATACTACTGGGGACGCTAGTATAGATCTGATCATATCAAAGATATTGATCCATTCAGACACTATTCTAGTAATGGAGGTGTGTGTGTTCATGCTACTGCTAATCAAAGGGTTAAAATCTGACGCTCTCTGGAATTGTTCTAACGCTAACACCTAAACTGATGTTGACATTAACGTCACAAGTGACACGAATACAGTGATCACGAAAAAAAATCTGTACACTATACTAATGCCACTGTGACTGGGAGTTAAATGGTTAACTGGGGGTGATCAAGGGGTTAAACCTTTTTTAGGGGATATATGGGGGGTATCCTAAACCTGCCTGGGCCTAACACTAACTGCCCTAACGCTGTTTAGTGTCACAAGTGACACCAATACAGTGATCAATAAATAAATATGAACACTGCACTTGGTGACACTGTGACAGGGAGTGAAAGGGTTAATTTGGTGAGGGGGGGGGCGCGATCAAGGGGTGAAAATATGTGCTTATGCGTACTGGTGTTTGTGTGGTATTGGTGAACTCACAGTAAGATGCTAATCTCCCGCACACTGGAACCGAAAGTGCTCCAGGACGGGAGATTGCATCACTTCCTCTGCCTGTGTTTACATTACACAGGCAGAGGAAGTTCGTCCATTGGTCATAATCGATCAGCAGGTCCAGGCCATAAATCATTGGCTTGGACCTGTTGAGTGATCAGTTCTGATCCTAATCGGAGCGCCTCGATTCGTGGGCGCAAATCACGAACCTGTACGTGACTTTGTGCAGCTGGGCCTCCCTGCTGCTGTATATGTACATGGCGCAGTCCGGAACTGGTTAAATTGCCCAGGGATGTACAATACTGCAGCCATCCCCATGGCTTGGATTCCAGGACATAGGTCTGGAAAAAGTTGCTGCTTGACAAATGTCTAGAAAATGTGACTGTCCCAGCAGATCTGGGACTTTTGGCAACTATGGGGATAGCGTCCCTCGGCTCTGAAATTTACTGTCTAATGCCTAGTACACACTATCAGTTTTTTTGTTCAACCCAGCGGGCTGAATGGAAAAAAAAGAGCTTGAGAGGAGCCGCTGTTCTATGTGATGTTAGTACAGCAATCTCTACACTGAGCTATTGTGTTCTGACAGGGGGACTGCCCCCCCCCCCCCCCCCCCCCACCACCACCACCACCACCACCACCACCACCACCACCACCACCACAACACAACAATCAGTGCTCACAGCCATTGGCTGCCAGCGATTATCAGATGCAGACCTGGTTTTTCAGCATGCCCGTTCAACAGAAGCCGGCCGTTTGGCTTGCTTCTGATAGACATACTGGTCTACACAAGGGCCAGTGTATGTCACTCAGTTTCTTTTGAACCGGCCAGCCCTGGCCGATGTTCGACCACTGGATTCTTGTGCTCTGTGTGCTCCAGACAGCAGCTCTTCCATGCAGACACAGTTCGTGCCTCTCTCTCTCTCTGGTAGGGAAAGATGCCCCTTCCCTCCCCCCAGCAGCTGAGTCCTCCATGCAGAGCTCTGAAAGCACCGGAGGTGTGGAGAGAGGAAGGGGAAAGGAGCTGTAACAGCCTGTGCATTAGGTAAGGAGGCACACTCTGTTCCCAGGATGGAGCTCAAGTTGAAAACATCCAGGAATGAGCAGGTAACAAGCAAGGCTGTTGGCAGCTTTACACAGCCTGCACATCCTCCCAGTGCTCTCCTCCTCGCTCCCAGTGCTGGGCTGACAGGAGTAGTGATGCCACTGTCGCTACTCCTGTCAGTGGTGGCGCCCCTCTTAATGCGGTGCCCGGGGCTTATGCCCCCCTGTTTCGGCCCTGACAGCACTCACAGGAAACTTTAGACCTTCTTTGATCACCTTGGAGCTGATCATTAGCTGAGTCTTTTGCAATTTTGGCTATTCTTCCATCCATTTGAATGGTAGTTTACCTTTTCTTTCATGTCTTTCTTGTTTTGGTAGCCATTTGAAAGCATTTGAGATCATTTTAGTTGAGCAGCCTATCTGTTTCTGTAAGTCTTTATATGTTTTCCCCTCTCCAATCAACTTTTTTTTTCATCAAAGTACGCTGTTCTTCTGAACAATCTCTGGAACAACCAATTTTACTTTAATAGAAATGCACTATACCCAGCATGTACCAGATTTGCTGCCCTCTTCCTTAAATAAGGACCACCTGTTTGACACCTGTTTTTTCAAGGACTGAATGACCTCACTAATTGAACTCCACACTGCTATTATTTTGAACACTCCCCTTTCCATTAATGATTCAATTACACAGAATCAGCAGCATGCATGTCATGACTGTTGGGTCTGTTGGTTTTCTATTACTCTACTACATCTACTAGTAAATTACTGTATTTATTGGCATATAACACGCACTTTTTTCCCCTGAAAACAGAGGACAAACAGTGCCTGCGTGTTATACGCCAATACTATGTCTTACCAACTGGGGGCGGGGATCGGGCAGTCGGCCCCGGGAGCCACCCATTGGGGGGTGTCAGGCTGGCCGCCCCGCCTCTCCTGGCCCTGGGACAGCGCTGCCTGCATAGTCTAAAGTTGATCAAATCACTTGCCCAGCCCCTTCTCATACACTGCTCCTCCTGTGTCAGTGTCATTATAAAACAAAGCTTGTAAATATCTCAAAAGCTCAGTTTTTTTCTGGCTGCTCTCCTCCTCCCGCTCCTCCTCCTAGTTTTAGCTTTAGATTGTAGGAGGAGAGCGGTCACATGACCATCTATGTAATGTCAGAGAGCAGTCATGTGACCAGGTCAGTGGAAAAAACTGAGCTATTGAGGTATATGGAAGCTTCATTTTACAATATGAGTGACACAGGAGGAGCAGTGTGGAAGGGTCTGGCAGTGATTTTTTTCTTAACTGTAGAGAATGCTAGCAGCTCTGTCCCAGGAGACTAGGGGGGAGGGGGGCTGTGTACTGGGAGAGGGGGGCTGTGTACTAGGATGGGGGGCCTGTGTACTCTGCAGGGAAAGGGGGACTGTGTACTGTAAAGGGGGCTGTGAAAACATGTTTTCCTTAAACTTCCCTCTTAAAATTGGGGTGCTTGTTATACGCCGATAAAAAAAAAATGGCCAATAAATCATAAATTCTGCCAGGGTATGTAAATTTATGAGCACAACTGTATATCCAAATTATCAGTGAGTCTGCATTAAACTGGAACTTGGACATGCCTGTACTAGAGGGAGTACAAATGGTTTTTGATGTGTGTGTGTTTGTGTGTATTTGTGTTTTTCTTTTCTGAGTTGAACTAGATGGACTCTTTTTTTTTTTTTTTTTTTTTTTTTTTTCTTTCAACAAAATTAACTATTTATCTATGTCACAGGCTTTTCTCAGCTGGCTGGTCTACTCTGGTAGACTTGAATAATTAAATTGCTTAAACTGTTTTGAGTTGCTTGGAAAACAGTATTGAAACAGTATGTAATCTTTATTCAGTCCATCATATCCAACTAAGATTTTTTAATTATTGATGCATCTTGGTGACTTTTGGAACACCACCATTTTTATTCCCTTATGGTTTACCATTGGCAGTCTGAGGGCCTTCAACATTTCATTTGCCCTGGCACATACAGTATCTCACAAAAGTGAATACACCCCTCACATTTTTGTAAATATTTTATTATATATTTTCATGTGACACTGCTACAGTGTAAAGTAGTGAGTGTACAACTTATATAACAGTGTAAATTTGCTGTCCCCTCAAAATAACTCAACACATAGCCATTCATGTCTAAACCACTGGCACCAAAACAGAGTACACCCCTAAGTGAAAATGTCCAAATTGGGCCCAATTAGCCATTTTCCCTCCTCGGTGTCATGTGACTCGTTAGTGTTACGAGGTCTCAGGTGTGAATGGTGAGTAGGTGTGTTATATTTGGTGTTATTGCTCTCACTCTCTCATACTGGTCACTGGAAGTTCAACATGGCACCTCATGGCAAAGAACTCCCTGAGGATCTAAAATAAAAAAAAGAATTGTTGCACTACATAAAGATGGCCTAGGCTATAAGAAGATTGCTAGGACCCTGAAACTGAGCTGCAGCAGGTTGACCAAGACCGTACAGCTGTTTAACAGGACAAGTTCCACTCGGTCAACCAAAGAAGTTGAGTGCGCGTGCTCAGCGTCCTTTCCAGAGGTTGTCTTTGGGAAATAGACGTGTGAGTGCTGCCAGCATTGCTGCAGAGGTTGAGGGGTGGGTTGTCAGCCTTTCAGTGCACAGACCATACATTGCATCAAATTGGTCTGCATGGCTGTTGTCCCAGAAGGAAGCCTCTTCTAAAGATGATGCACAAGAAAGCCTGCAAACAGTTTGCTGAAGACAAGCAGACTAAGGACATTGATTACTGGAACCATGTCCTGTGATCTGATGAGATCAAGATAAACCTATTTGGTTCAGATGGTGTCAAGCGTGTGTGGCGACAACCAGGTGAGGAGTACAAAGACAAGTGTGTCTTGCCATCCCAGTCAAGTATGGTGGTGGGAGTGTCATGGTCTGGGGCTGCATGAGTGCTGCCGCCACTGGGGAGCTGCAGTTCATTGATGGAACCATGAATGCCAACATATACTGTCACATACTGAAGCAGTGCATAATCCCCTCAATTCGGAGACTGGGCCGCAGGGCTGTATTCCAACATAACGACCCCAAACACACCTCCAAGATGACCACTGCCTTGCTAAAGAAGCTGAGGGTAAAGGTGATGGACTGGCCAAGCATGTCCCCAAACCTAAACCCTATTGAGCATCTGTGGGGCATCCTCAAACGGAAGGTGGAGGAGCGCAAGGTCTCTAACATCCAGCTCCGTGATGTCGTCATGGAGGAGTGTGAAGCTCTGGTGAACTCCATGCCCAGGGTTAAGGCAGTGCTTTAAAATAATGGTGGCCACACAAAATATTGACACTTTGGACACAATTTGAAAATTTTCACTTAGGGGTGTACTCACTTTTGTTGCCAGCGGTTTAAACATTAATGGCTGTGTGTTGAGTTATTTTGAGGGGACAGCAAATTTACACAGTTGTACAAGCTGTACACTCACTACTTTACATTGTAGCAAAGTGTAATTTCTTCAGTGTTGTCCCATGAAACGATATAATAAAATATTTACAAAAAATGTGAGGGGTGTACTCACTTTTGTGAGTTACTGTAGTTCAGCACATACATATACATATGTATGTATGGAGATCTGTGAAACATGACAAACATCAACCCCAGCCCCATCATTGGAACCGGCTTGAGATAATTGAAAACCTTATTTACATCTAGAAATGTAAAGTGCTGACCAGTGGAGCATTGAGGGTGATTTTGTGAACAATATAATGGTTAAAATATATTGATGTGATATTCAGTAGCAATTGTGTAATGATTAGTCTAGCTCTTTCTCTCGTTCATTTATTTTAAAGTATATTTCCTTGTAGTACCTGAAAATTGCCTATAATCAATAATGGGGTTTTTTTTTTTTGGTGGTATCAATGGTGCACGGATTCAGTTTGCTTATCCTAACTTATAAGTAGATCTTATTGAAACCGTTACACTGATCATAAGACTGTAACAGGATGACCCTTAACTCAGCAATCATGGATTGAAGACATTCTATGAGTGGGTTTTAGTTCAGCAGATAGAGCTCTACAATGATTTGTTGAAATCCTTGGAAGAATTTTAACAAATCAATCCTTGACTGTCAATGACTGTCTTTTTTTTCTAAGGCAGTGTAACACTTTAAGAGACTTTAAATGTTTTCATACAGTGCCTTTAGTTTACCAATGTTTTTTTAATCTGAATTATATGTGATGGATCAGAACACAATAGTCTAAGTTGGTGAAGTAAAATTAGAAAAATAAATGCCTAAAACTATTTTTAAGAAATAAAAATACGATAATTGGTATGTGCGTATGTATTCACCCCTTTGTTATGAAGCCCATAAAAAGCTCTGGTGCAACCAATTACCTTCAGAAGTCATATAATTAGTGAAATGATGTCTACCTGTGTGCAATCTAAGTGTTGCATGATCTGTTATTATATATACACGCCTTTTTGAAAGGCCCCAGAGGCTGCAACACCTAAGCAAGAGGATCCTCTAACCAAACACTGCCATGAAGACCAAGGAACTCTCCAAACAAGTAAGGGACAATGTTGTTGAGAAGTACAAGTCAGGGTTAGTTTATTAAAAAAATATCCAAATCTTTGATGATCCCTAGGCGCACCATCAAATCTATCATAACCAAATGGAAAGAACATGGCACAACAGCAAACCTGCCAAGAGACGGCCGCACACCAAAACTCACGGACCAGGCAAGGAGGGCATTAATCAGAGAGGTAGCACAGAGACCTAAGGTAACCCTAGAGGAGCTGCAGAGTTCCACAGCAGAGACTGGAGTATCTGTACATAGGACGACAATAAGCCGTATGCTCCATAGCATTGGGCTTTATGGCAGAGTGGCCAGAAGAAAGCTATTACTTTCAGCAAAAAACAAAATGGCACGTTTTAAGTTTGCCAAAAGGCATGTGGGAGCCTCCCAAAATGTATGGAGGAAGGTGCTCTGGTCTGATGAGACTAAAATTGAACTTTTTGGCCATCAAAGAAAATGCTATGTCTGGCTCAAACCCAACACATCACATCACCCAAAGAACACCATCCTCACAGTGAAACATGGTGGTGGCAGCATCATAGTGTGGGGCTTATTTTCAGCAGTCGGGACTGGGAAACTGGTCAGAATTGATGGAAATATGGATGGTGCTAAATACAAGGATATTCTTGAGCAAAACCTGTACCACTCTGTGTGTGATTTGAGGCTAGAACGGAGGTTCACCTTCCAGCTGGATAATGAACCCAAGCACACAGCTAAAGCAACACTTGAGTGGTTTAAGGGGAAACATGTAAATGTGTTGGCATGGCCTAGTCAAAGCCCAGACCTATATCCAATAGAAAATCTGTGGTCAGACTTAAAAATTGCTGTTCACAAGCGCAAACCATCCAACTTGAAGGAGCTGGAGCAGTTTTGCAAGGAGGAATGGGCAAAAATCCCAGTGGTAAGATGTGGCAAGCTCATAGAGATTTTTCCAAAGCGACTTGGAGCTGTGATAGCCGCAAAAGGTTGCTCTACAAAGTATTGACTTTAGGAGGGTGAATAGTTATGCACGTTGACTTTTTCTGTTATTTTGTCCTATTTGTTGTTTGCTTCACAATAAAAAAAAAAAATGTGGCAACAAAACACGAAAAATGCCAAGGGGGGTGAATACTTTTGCAAGACACTGTAAAAGTGATATTTAAACAGATGCAGTGCTACATAAATTATAAGCATTCATAATGCATGAAGAAATGTTGTACTATACAAAAGTTTTAGGCAGGTGTGAAAAAATGCTGTCAATCAGCAGCTCTCCATTCTGCTCCTCCACGCTCACTGTAGGCGCTGAGCTGTGGACGGGCGGGGAGCGGCCATCTCAGGCTCACTGAAAGGCTGAGACATTAATCAGTCCAGGCACCTGGCGGATCCAGACTCCCATTTTCAGGATGACGCAGTGCCTGGAATGATTTCTGTGACGTCAGCTGAGAGCGGACTTCAGTCCGCTCTCTGCTAAAAACGGGTCACAGGCATGCAAAACAAATTGCACTCCTGTGACCCATAAGAGAAGCCCAGCCAAACGAGCTTAGGCTGGACTTATGCTTCAAGGTTTATTACTGATTAAGAGATTTAGAACAAATTCACACCTTTTAATTGCAGTGCGTTGCAGACATTACAGTATTGCACAATAATGCATGCTAGATGCGGAAGCAGTTTGCAGTCCCATTCATTGTCAGTGACACTCACACAGCTCCATCACGTGCACCATAACACCATGGTAATGCACTACTGTGTGTTGGGGTGTGCAACACCAGATACAATTGTGCATGTCTAATTTTTTTTTCTTCCCTTCTAGTGTGTTGGCAGCTTTTTATATTCATTTAACGCAGTGCACCAGAATGGATAGGTGTGAATAGGCCCTTAGGGCTTCTATATCATTCCTAAGTGTTTTAAGTCACTTCAGTTAGTAGTTTAGTAACCACAAGCTTTTCCTAATGCACCTAAAAAAGCCATTTGTCCATAACATTTGTGGTGCTTTTAAAATAATGCCATTAAAAATATACATTATCCCAAAGTTTTATATTACAGGTTAATATATGTTTTTTTTTTTTTGTTTTTTTTTTTTTACACAGAAAGCTGTTGAAGTCATGTCCATTGTTCCAAAACGGTGCAATGATGTAATGAACGTTGGACGACTGCAAGGGTTTGATGTAATGATTTTTAATTTGTAATTTATGTATGTGTGCAAAGTTTTCACAATTGTCTGGAAATGGGACCACTGGAAATGGGACAGGAAGTTGAGGAAATTTTACCATTTGGAAAACACACAACAGAAACTGAGAGACTCTAATGCCCCGTACACACGGTCAGATTTTCCGACGGAAAATGTGTGATAGGACCTTGTTGTCAGAAATTCCGACCGTGTGTAGGCTCCATCACACATACGTACATGTTTTACGTCACCGCATTTAGAACGATCTGATTTTCCGACAACTTTGTGTGACCGTGTGTATGCAAGACAAGTTTGAGCCAACATCCGTCGGAAAAAATCCTAGGATTTTGTTGTCGGAATGTCCGATCGTGTGTATGGGGCATAAGGCTGCATTCACACCTGAGCGTTTTCAGCATGTAAAACACTCATCTCAAAAGTTAAAAAATTCCCAACAAGCATTCATTTAAATAGCCCCTGTTCACATCTGAGCATTCTGTCGCCTGAGGCTGGGTTCACACTGCTGCGACACGACAGCCGTCCTACTTTGGATCCGACTTTGCCCTGCGACATGAAGCCGGCATGCGTCCGACTTTCAATGAACGGGGATCCGACTTGGATCCCCGCCACTGCCCGGCACTGTGTTTGGTATGAATCTTGAGGGGGAATTGCGCACCAAATTTTAAATAAAAAACCGGCATGGGTTCCCCCCTCTAAGAGCATACCAGGCCCTTGGGTCTGGTATGGACCTCAAGGGGAACCCCCCTACGCCGAAAAAACGGCGTGGGGGTCCCCCCAAAACTATACCAGACCCTTATCCGAGCACGCAGCCCGGCCGGTGAGGAACAGGGGTGGGGACGAGCAAGCGCCCCACCTCCTGAACCGTACCAGGCCGCATGCCCTCAACATGGGGGGTGGGTGCTTTGGGGCGGGGATGTCGCCCTGTGGGCCATTGGTTGTCGGGGTCTGCGGGCGGGAGGCTTATCGGAATCCGGGAGCCCCCTTTAATAAGAGGGCCCCCAGATCCCGCCCCCCCACCCTATGTGAATGAGTATGGGGTACATGGTACCCCTACCCATTCACCTAGGGAAAAAGTGTCAATAAAAAAACACACTACGCAGGTTTTTAAAGTAATTTATTAGGCAGCTCCGGGGTCTTCTTCTGGCTCCGGGGGTCTTCTTCTGGCTCCGTGGGTCTTCTTCTGGCTCCGGGGGTCTTCTTCTGGCTCCGGGGGTCTTCTTCCGACTTCGGGGGTCTCTCCGGTGTCCTGATTTTCTGCCGGCTCCTCCGCTATCTTCTGCGGCTCTTTTGCTAGCGGGGCCCGGACTTCTGCCTTCTGCCTCCTTCCCTCTTCCGATGTTGACACGACGCTCTCTCCGGCTGGAATGCTCTCTGAGCGCTCCGCAATGGACTTATATAGGCGGTGACCCCGCCCCCTTATGCCATCACAGTCCCTGGGCATGCTGGGACTGTGCCGTCATAAGGGGGCGTGGTCAACATCACCTGGTGACCATGCCCCCTAAAACGTCACAGTCCCAGCATGCCCAGGGACTGTGACGGCATAAGGGGGCGGGGTCACCGCCTATATAAGTCCATTGCGGAGCGCTCAGAGAGCATTCCAGCCGGAGAGAGCGTCGTGTCAACATCGGAAGAGGGAAGAAGGCAGAAGTCCGGGCCACCGCTAGCAAAAGATCCGCAGAAGACCAGGACACCGGAGAGACCCCCGAAGTCGGAAGAAGACCCCCGAAGCCGGAAGAAGACCCAGGAGCTGCCTAATAAATTACTTTAAAAATGTGTGTAGTGGGTTTTTTTTATTGACACTTTTTCCCTAGGTGAATGGGTAGGGGTACCATGGGGGGCCGGGATCTGGGGGCCCTCTTATTAAAGGGGGCTCCCGGATTCCAATAAGCCCCCCGCCCGCAGACCCCGACAACCAACGGCCAGGGTTGTCGGGAAGAGGACCTTGTCCTCATCAACACGGGGACAAGGTGCTTTGGGGTGGGGGGGCCAGCAGGGCGCCCCCCTGCCCCAAAGAACCCACCCCCCATGTTGAGGGCATGCGGCCTAGTACGGTTTAGGAGGGGGGGGCCACTCGCTCGTCCCCACCCCCATTCCTGACCGGCCGGGCTGCGTGCTCGGATAAGGGTCTGGTATGGATTTGGGGGGACCCCCATGCCGTTTTTTCTGCGTAGGGGGTTCCCCTTAAGGTCCATACCAGACCCAAGGGCCTGGTATGCTCTTGGAGGGGGAAACCCATGCCGGTTTATTTATTTAAAATTTTGGCATGGAGTTCCCCCTCAAGATCAAGTTGCATGCCGAAGTCGGATCATGTAAGACGGCGATCCGACTTTGATCCGTCTTCAATGATAGTCAATGGGCTGAAGTAGGATCAAAGTCGGACCAAAGTAGTACAGGGAACATTTCTAAAGTCGGAACGACTTGTGTCGGACCAGTTAGGACGGCTCACATAGGGAAACATTGAATTTCCCACGTCATGCGACATGAGCTCCCAATGTCGGAGCGTTTGTCGGACCAGTGTGAACACAGCCTGAAGCTCAAAAAAGTACATGAGTTTTTTTTGTTTTTAGGCAGATTACAGGTGTTTTTCTGCTTTTTACATTGGTGACCTTTTGACCTGTACAAAATCGTGGTAAAAACACGCGACTTTCTGCCTGAAAACGATAAGTTCAGGTGTGAATGCAACCTTAAAAGAAGCTCATGTACTTCTTTGAGCTTCAGGCCTTTTGCCCCAGGTGACAGAACTCTTAAATGTGAACAAGGGCCATTTAAATGAATGGGATTTTGCTTGTTGGGCGTTTTGGAACTTTTGAGATCAGCGTTTTCTGAGCTGAAATTTCTCAGGTGTGAATGGGCCCTAAACCTTCCCTACTTTACTAAAAATTGGGTTTTTAGTCTGTCCCTTTTAGTTCAGATTTTCCTTCAGGCTCCATTCACACCTAAGCGTTTTTGGGCATTTTTCTGCTCTAAGCCTCAGCTCTAAAAATGCCCAATAGTTGTAACTGTGTAAGACAAATCTCATTGATTTCAATGGCCCCTGTTCACATCTGAGCTTTCAGTCGTATTTTTGGGCAGATTACAGGCGGTTTTCTGCTTTTTACATTGGTGACCTTTTGACCTGTACAAAATTGCGGCAAAAATCGTGCCACTTTCTGCTTGAAAACGATACACTCAGGTGTAAATGCAGCCTCACTGTTGCAGTGACAGCCGTCACTCACACTAGAAGTAAAGGGAAATCCCCCACAATGGGAAACCTAACTACTTTTCCTTTTGCCCCATCCTGGTAAATTTATTAATGATTGATGAGCCCAATAAGTATTTATTGGGTCTATCTGAATCAATAAATAAGCTGTCTTCACGGAAGTCCAAAAATGGGAAATGGCCCTGAGCAGAGGAGACTCCTTTACCTCAAAATATCCATAATAATAATGACATCATACATAAAAATCTTCATTCTCTAAAATTAACTTTTGGTGGAAATAGTCATTTAAAACATTTGGCTCAATTTTGTGTGCTCCAATGACCCCATACAAATTTTGGAGAAAATCAATCCTCTCAGCATAAGTACCACTTATGAACGTTACCTATGTGTGGAAAATCCAGGAGTTACCAGCCTGACCGTCCTTGAGGGCAGGTCCACCTTGTATGGTTTTGATATTCTAATGTTTCCTCGTATTACATTTAAATATGGTTTCCGTACATGTTATGCCTTTGGCTGCCTTGGACAAGTGATGTATCTCACTCAGGAACCAAATTTTTATGTGATGTTTGTATTTCCTTCTTGTGGTTATTTGACCTGTCAGCTTTGTTAAAGGATGCAATAAAACGAAAATAATAAAAATTAAGTGCAGACCATGGAAATTATTGACTATTTCAACATATTTGAACAGACAGTTTGTTTTTTATTCAAACTGTGCCTACAGGTAAGGGTCATATTCTTGAATAAAAACACAAGAAAAAATGCATTTTCTATGATTTAGTCAACAAAATAATCAATGTATTGTGGAAACAGTAAGTAAACCTTTGGAATCAAAAGCTGGTATTGCCCCATATTTTCTGACATTTTGTATAACTGCCACTTCTCCATGTTAATTGCTTCAGCTGCAAGATTTTTATGGGATTTCTTACATAAACTTTCTGTTTCACAATTCAATGGGAATCAAATCAGGTCTTTGACTAGGGCAGTCCATAACCTTCTATTTCTTCTTATTGAGCCATTCCTTGGTGGACTTGCTATTGTTCTCTGAATGATTACAGTGTTGAAATACTCCATTCTGATTTAATTTTTGTACAGATGGCCTGATATTTTCATCAAGCAGATTTAGATATGATGCAAAATTTATAGTTGACTCAATGACTGCAAGCTGATCAGGCCTTAAAGCTGCCCCAAACCCTAACATTTTCACCACCATACTTCACAGTTGTTGTTAGAGTTCTTCTCCTGAAATCTTGTTTTTCGTTTGCGGCAAACATGTCCACTGTTATTGTGGCCAAACAACTCTATCTTTGAGTAGTCTGCGTTTCAGAAGGCCTGGTTTTGCCTGTGTCTAATGGCAGACTGCAATCTTGCTTTAATGTTCTTTTTTTGGACACTAAAGGCTTTTTATTAACACACCTCTCACACAGGTTGAATTGGTGCAATCTCTTTCTGATTGTAGATGCATGCACTTTTTACACTGACTGCTGCAAGATTTACCGTAACACCCAGCAATGAAATTTTCTGTATTTATGTTAATTTAGAAACTTAAAATTATTACACCATGTCAGATTATTGTGTAATTTGGTCAATTATATCACTTTTATCTGTAGGTACCATTTAAATTAAGATCTAATTTTACCTGTTCAGATATGTAGAAAATATAAACATATTCTATGAGCTGTACTTACTTTTTTGGCCATTCAAAATTATTTAATGTCAAATTTACAATCAGACATACAGTATCTCACAAAAGTGAGTACAGCCTTCTCATTTTTGTAAATATTTTGTTATATCTTTTCATGTGACAAAATTGAAGAAATTACACTTGCTACAATGTAAAGTAGTGAGTGTACAGCTCGTATAACAGCGTAAATTTGCTGTCCCCTCAAAATAACTCAACACACAGCCACTAATGTCTAAACCGCTGGCAACAAAAATGAGTACATCCCTAAGTGAAAATGTCCAAATTGAGCCCAAAGTGTCAATATTTTGTGTGGCCACCATTATTTTCCAGCACTGCCTCACCCCTCTTGGGCATGGAGTTAACCAGAGCTTCACAGGTTGCCACTGGAGTCCTCTTCCACTCCTCCATGACAACATTATGGAGCTGGTGGATGTTGGAGACCTTGCACTCCTCCACCTTCCGTTTGAGGATGCCCCAAAGATGCTCAATAGGGTTTAGGTCTGGGGACATGCTTGGCCAGTCCATCACCTTTACCCTCAGCTTCTTTAGCAAAGCAGTGGTCATCTTGGAGGTGTGTTTGGGGCCGTTATGTTGGAATACTGCCCTGCGGTCCAGTCTCTAAAGGGAGGGGATCATGCTCTGCTTCAGTATGTGACAGTACATGTTGGCATTCATGGTGCTCTCAATGAACTGTAGCTCTTTTGCAGCCCCAGACCATGACACTCCCACCACCCTGCTTGACAGTAGGCAAGACACACTTGTCTTTTTACTCCTCACCTGGTTGCCGCCACATATGCTTGACACCATCTGAACCAAATAAGTTTATCTTGGTCTCCTCAGACCACAGGACATGGTTCCAATAATCCATGTCCTTAGTCTGCTTGTCTTTAGCAAACTGATACCTTTCTTGTACATCATCTTTAAAAGAGGCTTCCTTCTGGGACGACAGACATGCAGACCAATTTGATGCAGTGTATGGTCTGAGCACTGACAACGCTGACCCCCCCACCCCTTCAACCTCTGCAGCAATGCTGGCAGCACTCGTACGTCTTTTCCCCAAAGACAACCTCTGGATATGACGCTGAGCGTGTGCTCTTTGGTCAACCATGGTCAAGGCCTGTTCTGAGTGGAACCTGTCCTGTTAAACCGCTGTATGGTCTTTACCACCGTGCTGCAGCTCAGTTTCAGTGTCTTGGCAATCTTTCTTATAGCCTAGGCCATCTTTATGTAGAGTAACAATTCTTTTTTTAAGATCCTCAGAGTTCTTTGCCAAGAGGTGCCATGTTGAACTTCCAGTGACCAGTATGAGAGAGTGAGAGCGATAACACCAAATTGACTATACCTGCTCCCCATTCACACCTGAGAGCTTGTACCACTAACGAGTCACATGACACCAGGGAGGGAAAAAAGGCTAATTGGGCCCAATTTGGACATTTTCACTTAGGGATGTACTCACTTTTGTTACCAGCGGTTCAGACTTTAGTGGCAGTGTTTTTTTTTTTTGAGGGGACAGCAAATTTACGCTGTTATACAAGCTGTACACACACTACTTTACATTGTAGCAAAGTGTCATTTCTTCAGTGTTGTCACATGAAAAGATATAATAAAATATTTACAAAAATGTGAGGGGTGTACTCATTTTTGTTGATGTACTGTATAAACACTGTATTAAAGTCCTACTTTTAATCATCCCTGCATTTTCTTTAGTTGCATATAAAAATGACATAATTAGGTTGAAAAAAAGACATGTCCATTGAGTGTAGTGTTACTACCATTAACATTACATTTTGAACTTGATATGCAAAGTGTTCTGTTTTAGTTGTAAAATGTTTATCCAATTCTTTTTTTTTCTTAACAGGGCAAAATTTTAGCCCAAGGAAAGCTTTTGCTTCAAGATACATTTCTAGTCTCAGATCAAGGCACAGGACTTTTACCATGCTGTAAAGAAAGACGGGTGTTTCTTTTTGAACAAATTGTTATCTTCAGCGAGCCTTTAGATAAAAAGAGAGGATACTCTTTGCCAGGCTTTCTGTTTAGAAATAGTATCAAGGTAAGTGGCATCTTGCTGGTTCAATGATTATTTTGGCATTACAAAATTTATAATAATGATACCTTACCAGTGTGCTCAGCGAGTCAATGTTTAAATAATTAAAAAAAAAAAAATAAAGCAAGATTCTGTGGCGCTCAGGTCATACAGAAAGGTAATGGGGAGAAAAAGACCAAGTATATGACGGTTAATCCAAGCTAACGGAGAGTGAGCTTGCTTGGTAGGAGGTGGATGGAAGGCACATGATCAGACGCTTACATCAAGACATGTATGGTTTAATCATGTACAAACATATAATCATATAAATATAGAATCATACAAATACTACGTTGCATAAAAACGGGTAACAAAATAGGCACTGGGAAGTTAAAAATGGGGTATGACCATGTTGAGGCAGGTATTCAAAAAAGGCTGACACGTTTCGAGGGTAACCTCTTCATCAGAGCCAGGAGAACAGGAGCACAGTCTGTATGGGCCGGTAGGCCGACATGTGTACATGGGGAGGAGTGGCTAGTAGGAGGGTATGTCCTGTGATGGATAATTATCCATCACAGGACATACCCTCCTACTAGCCACTCCTCCCCATGTACACATATCGGCGTGTACATGATTAAACCATACATGTCTTGATGTAAGCGTCTGATCACGCGCCTTCCATCCACCTCCTACCAAACAGTCCTTTCCAGACCACCCCTGGTGAGTTAAGGCAGCGGGACACGCTCCATCATCTCCAGTACTGCTACTTTCTACAATACTACCCTTTCCTTAAAGCAAACGGCCTCACAAGCACAGGAGTATTTTTCACCACACCTTGTCTACAATTTGAGTGGGCTTGCTGCCTGCTCTGGAGGAGAGGGAGGTCCAAATGACATCTAGTTGTGAAGACAAGTTGCTTGCTGCCTGTGGCCAGGGCTGCCCTCCCCAGCCCCAGCGACTTTGCTATGGCTCTTAGTGCTTCAGACCTGACCCCCATGATATGTTTGAGAGTACTTAAATTTTTTTTATTCTTGATTAATACATTTGAATCTTTTCAACACTATACTATGGCAGTGTTTTTTTTCTTAGTCTTTACACTGTTAGTCAGACTTCCTGATCCATTGCATTCAAAGTGAGTGGAAGTCCTCATAATACTTGCCCATGGCACTGTGTCTCATTATACATTACATAATTTAAGTCATAGGAAAAGCTTTGAAGGACTATTCCACTCAAAGGTAACAAATGAGCAATTCATTTTACATCCCTTCCAAAGCAGAAGATGTCAAGTACTGTTTTCAGCTGGGGCCTGGCAGAAATAGCTGATCCCTTTATAGTCCGCCCAGAAACAATGGGACTGGGGTGAAGCAAACTGGCAATAAGAGCTATAGACTGATAGGTCAGAATTTGAAATCTGTGGCTCTATCAGAATGGAGTTTTCCACTGTAGAGCTGGAGAACGGTGCAGTGGTGAATGTACAAAATTGATCATCCTTTTGCTTAACATATTCCAAACCAGCCTTTGATCAACAAATCTGTTATTACATTAAAATTAACCTTATACATTTTTGTTTGCAAAGTATTCTTTAGATCAACAAATAGCGTCCACAGGTCCTAAAGGTTATTTTCAAACTTTTCCCTATAGATGGTTTAGTCCATCTGGTGCTAGGTTCACACCTATGTGTTTTTGTGGGCCGGGCTTGCACAGGCATGGCAGCCCATTCAAATGAATGGGCTGCTGTGCCTGCGTTTGCACAAAAAAAGGTGCATACACCTTTTCAAAAACTCAACCCCAGGGAAATCGCATTCTTTTTGACCATGCAATTTCCCTGTGGTTCCCACACACTGCGATTTTACATGCGTGGGCGTGCTATTCAGAGTTAATGTCTCCACAGAGCAGTGCCATAGGCAGAAGTGTGAACTAGGCCTTAGAGCTATCCATTTGGAATAATAGTAAATTAGACTCTTACTGTGTCAAAGTTACAGTTAGTAACTTATAAAGTACATGGATGTTACATTTCTAAATATTTTTTTTTTTTATAAAACAATATGAGAAAGATTTTGCATCAAACGTTTGGATAGTAAGAGTAACAACCTTTTGCCAAAACCGCAAAAAACTACCACCCATAAACATTGTTCTTTTTGATGGAAAAAAAAGACTAGAAGAAACAACAGCAGGAACTAACGTATTGCAGTAAACAATCAGCAGGAACATAGTTCACTTGAAATCAAGGATATAGATGACTAGCTAAAGTTGTGGTAATTCCGATTTGTCGGGTGAAAGCAAGCATTTATTTTTTATACATCATGGAACACAGTGTTAGGCATATATTCATTACCTGCTTGGTTATACTTCATCTCCAGGTGAATAGACACTGGTAGCCCAAAGATCTTTAGACAGGAAGTGATCCCCTATATAACCCCACCCATACAGGAAGTACTACAGTTTTTTACCAGTGTCTGCAAGGTGGATGGCACGGTTGTTTAAGCTCTCTGAGCTCCAGGTCTCTAGTCCCACAAATGGTTCTTAAATTAATCAAGGGATTAACTGATCGGATCCATTTGACACAGGCTTTATATGCTTAGGTAAATGGTACCCGAGCCTCGCAAAAATGACTCAGGAATCTGCAAGGTTTTGCCTGTAAATGCGGCCTCCGGGCGCTGGACCCTGCGAAGTGGAATCCTGGACACTACAGCGCTAAGGCATTCCTGCAGTGTGCTGTACAGGTCCAAGGGAGTGGACCCTAAACATGAAAAGGTTACCCAGTCCTTGGTCAGTAAGGGGGTAAATTCTTCCGGGGCAAGTGACATGAACCCGCCGTGAAGGTTGAAGATTTGGCTCTTGGTTTCTAAGCTGCCCTGCGCCTGGATGGGTAAGTGAAACCCCTTATTATTATTGTGGGGTGTCCCCGTAATTGTAATAATCAGTCAAGCTAGCTAGAGGCTGGGCACCTTTGTGCAGTGATAATACGGGGGAGTTTTTGGGCTAGCTGTAGGTGTTTGCAAAGTGAACATTTTTTGTTTGTGTCTGGCTGTTTTCTATCTGTATGATGGCGCAAGACGGTGCGCCATTTCGCCTTGGTTAGCTATGGTGCATGTGCTTTCGCAAAAGCACCGCTGGACTCAGTTTGTTTGGCGGCCATGGCGCACGCGGTTTCGCCACACATGCGCCTTAGCCTTTATCTGGGCGCACGAAGATTCGCATCATACGCAAATATGGTCACGCCCATTTGTTGGGACCGCGCACATGCATGCATGTACAGAACTTTCCGGAGCACAGCCAGCTTATTTAACCACTTCAGCCCCAGAAGAATTTACCCCTTTACTGACCAGAGCACTTTTTGTGATACGGCACTGCATTGCTTTAACTGACAATTGCGCGGTCGAGCGACGTTGCACCCAAACAAAATTGATGTCCTTTTTTTTCCCACAAATAGAGCTTTCTTTTGGTGGTATTTGATCACATCTGCGGTTTTTATTTTTTGCTCTATAAACAAAAAAAAAAGCGACATTTTTGAAAAAAAAAATTTTTTTTACTTTTTGCTATAATAAATATCCCCAAAATATATAAAATGGAGGGGCTACCACTGACATGACAGCGATCACTGCTCCCGATGACAGGGAGCAGTAGATCTGTCATGTCACTATGCAAAACAGGGAAATGCCCGTTCTGCCGCTCCATGACATGATCGCGGGACACCGGTGGACATTGAATCCGCTGGACCTGCAGACCAGATCATGGAGTATGCGGCAGGCGTTAGCATGCCCACAATGCTGCGTCTTAAAGGGGACGTACCTGTACGCCCATTTGCGCAGCCGTGCCATTGTGCCGAAGTTTATCGTCATGCACTGGTCGGCAAGAGGTTAATCTGTGTATGCCAAGCATGCGGTGCTTCCAGAAGGCAGCTGTGGGACACAGAGTAGGCTCTGAACCAGGCACTTGCAGCGGTTCATTTCTCCTTACCAGGGTCATGTGAGTCACCACGTGTTGCTTGGCAGGCTAAAGGTGCTTAGCAGGATTGTTGCATAGGGGTTTGGTGAGCCCTATTAAAGGGTCTCCATTCTGAGGTGTGTTAATACATTTTTGTGGCTAGTAAATGTCTTAAAAAAAGAAGAGCAGGACTAACACTACAGGGAAGGGCATGCCTATGTCATCAGTAGTTCCCGATTAACCTAGTTGTATCCCTAGTGTTGTATCCCCTGAAGGACCAGAGGCTTCCTGGGCAATCTGAGCCGCTGCGCCTATCTTGGATTGTGCCTACAGTCAACGCTGCTGCTTCACCCTTTATCACTAAGGATGAACTGTCCTCAGCCCTAGCCGGGTTAGAGCACAGGATTGCTGGCTTGATTGCCTCAATCCCACAGGGTGGCAAGAAGCATGACAGATCCCCCTCCCCGGAGCCTCCTAGTCTGGAGCAGAAATAAGTTGAGGTTGGGGAAGAGCTTAAAGCTCAGGATTTTGTGGATGACTTGGCGGATGAGTCTGCTTCCGAGCAATCTGGACAAGAAGATATCCAGTTGGTGTCTGCCTCTCAATCACAGAGGCTTTTGATCCTGACTCTAACCAAAATGGTTCATTCTGCCTTTAAGTTGCCTCTTGCAGAGGTTACTGCGCCTCCCTGGTCCTATTTGGGATCCTTGAGGCCCCTTCAGGCCACACAGGCTTTCCCCTTACACCCTCTGTTGGAACAGACGGTGTATACTGATTGGGAACATCCTGACAAGATTTTTGTTCCTCCAAAGAGGTTTCCCCTTTATATCCCATGGATGAAAAGTTTGTTAAGAAGTGGAGCATGCCAGCCGTAGATGCAGCAGTCTCTTCCTTAAACACAAACTTGACTTGTCCGGTAGATAACGCACAGGGCTTGAAAGACCCTGTTGACAAGAAATTGGAGTCATTATTAAAAGCTTCCTTTTCTTTGGCCAGTTCAGCTATTCAGCCAGCTGTTGCAGAAATTGGTATCTGCCAGTCCATAAAGGATCAGATAAGACGGCCTGAAAGGCCTAACCAGGAGGATGATCTGCCTGCAAATAAGGCAGATATTCCTTGAGCGCTGTCTTTTGCTGTTGACATCTTAAAGGATTCAATACAGCAGGTTTCTCGTTTTGCTCTCTTGTCTGTACATACAGACTTTTGTGGCTTAAGAACTGGTCAGCCAAGCTTCCTTGTAAGAAGTTATTGGCAGGTTTCCCCTTTCACGGGGGATGTTTATTTGGTGATCATTTGGCCACAAATATATCCAAAAGATTTCCGGAGGGAAGAGTTCTCTACCTCCTGTGAAGAAAAGCACCAGGCATCCCTCGTTTAAAACCTCAGCGACTGCTTCCTCAAATGTCTCAGCGCCAAGGCAGTTCCGCCGCCAACAGGGCACTAGGGCCAGGGGCAAGCCACAAGGCCAGAGCCAGAAAAAGCCTTGGGTCCAAAATTCTTCCAAACCCAGCACCAAGCCCTCCTTTTGAGGGGACACCACCCACTCTACTGGGTGGGGGAAAGGCTGCTGCACTTTGCAGACATTTGGAGAACAATAGTTCAGGATGAGTGGGTCACCTCAACTATATCCCGCAGTTACAAGCTGGAGTTGCGGTGGGTTCCCCCTGAGAGGTTCTTAAGATCCAGCGTCCTCCAAAAAGTAACTTATTGCTTCAGGTACTACATCATTTAGTGCATCAAGGGGTGATTGTAGAGGTTCCTGTACCCGAAAGGGGCGCTGGGTTGTAATCAAACCTATTTACGGTTAAAAAACCAAACAGAGGCCCAAGGCCCATTTTGGACCTAAGATCCTTGAACCAGTATCTACTGATCCAGTCCTTTTCAGATGGAGTCTGTCCGCTCAATAGTAGCCTCACTCCATATGGGAGACTTTCTAGCCTTCGTCGATATAAAGGACGTGTATTTACACGTACCTATCTTTCAGCCTCATCAGAGGTTCCTGTGATTTGCAGTAGAGGAAAGTCATTTTCAGTTTGTGGCTTGCTACGGCTCCCCGGGTGTTCACAAAGGTCCTAGCACCAGTACTGGGTCTTTTAAGGGCCCAAGAGATCCTGGTGCTCGGGTATCTGGACAACCTCCTGCTCAAAGATCATTCACTTCAGGCTCTAGAACAGAGCATAACATGCACAGTGCGGTATTTGGAAAGCTTAGGCTGGATCATAAATACCGAAAAGTCAACCTTGAGACCAGCTCAAAGTCTAAAGTATTTAGGTCTGATCCTAGATACGTCCAAGCAAGAGTATTCTTGCCACCCACAAGCATCTGTGCCCTGAAGGATCAGGTGCATCAGATAAGGGGCACCAGACAACCCTCTATTCAGCTCTGTGTGAGACTTCTAGGGAGGATGGTATCCTCCGAGGTGGTGCCCTATGCCCGGTTCCATTCAGGCCTCTACAACAAGACATCTTGTTGGCTTGGAACAGGATAGGACAAGCACTGGATTATCCAATGTTCTTATCTCCACCCCCGGGATGCTTAAGCCTGAACTGGTGGTTGCAGGATCAGAACCTGCGAAAGGTAAAATTCTTTCTCCTGGTAACTTGGAAAGTATTGACTACAGACGCCAGTCTCTCAGGCTGGGGAGCGACCTAGAAGGGCTCACAGCTCAGGGGAAATGATCAAGGACAGAACGGATCCTGCCCATCAACATCCTTGAATTACAGGCAGTACATCTAGCCCTACGGTCCTGGACGGCGGAGCTTCAGGACTGCCCTATGAGGGTTCAGTCTGACAATGCCACTGCAGTGGTCTATATAAACCACCAAGACGGTACCAGGAGTCGTTCAGCTCTCAAGGAGGTGAACCACATACTAGCCTGGGCAGAGGGACATGTGCCGATTCTATCGGCAGTCCATATCCAGGAGTAGAGAACTGGAAGGCAAGTTATCTCAGCCACCAGCACATCTGCCCGGGGGAATGGTCCCTATACCCAGGGGTGTTCCAGGAAATTTGCCAATGTTGGGGATGGCCAGAGGTTGACCTACTGGCATCCAGGTTCAGCAACTAGCTACAGCTTTTTCTGCCCCGAACAAGAGATCCTCTGGGAATCGGAGTAGATGCTCTGGTAGTTCAATGGAGCCAGTATTCTCTGGTTTATGCTTTCCCTCCGATCCCTCTCTTTGCACATTGTTGCGCAGGATTCAGAGAGAGGGAGTTCCAGTCATTCTGGTGGTCCTGGTTCCTGTAGATTGTGAGACTGAGGATAGACTGGTAATGGAGGCTTCCACGTCACCCTGATCTACTGTCTCAAGGTCCTATATTCCACCCCAATTTACAGTCTCTAAATCTGACGGCATGGCTATTGAAGCCAGGGTGTTAAAGGACCATGGCATCTCGGGACCAGTGGTGTCTACCCTAGTGAATGCTAGAAAAGCTGTCGCTAGGAAGATCTATCATAAGGTCTGGAAGACTTATATTGCTTGGTGTGAAGCCAAAAAATGGTTTCCTCGGAAATACATGATTGGGAGAATTCTCTCTTTTCTACAGTCAGCTGTGGAAATAAAATTGGCTTTAAGTACAATCAGAGGTCAAGTTTCGGCCCTATCAGTATTCTTCCAAAGGCCTTTAGCCTCCCATTCACTGATCCAAACCTTTATGCAGGGGGCAAATCGCTTTCTTCTCCCCTTTAGGTCACCTATGTGTCCTTGGGACTTGAACTTGGTGCTGTCTGTGTTACAGAAACAACCATTTTGCTGTCATGCAAGCCAGCCTTCCTGATGGCTATCACCTCGGCTAGAAGGGTGTTGGAGTTGGCGGTCCTTTTGCAGGGAACTGTACTTGATCCTTCACCACTACAGGGTCGTGTTACGACCTGTTTCCATCCTTTTTGCCAAAAGTGGTGTCGGCCTTTCATTTAAATCAGGACAGTATTTTGCCTTTTTTTCTCTCAGCCTCATTCGGCGGAAGAGAGATGACTGCATTCTTTAGATGTTGTCTGGGCAGTTTAGATCTGCCGAGATCTGAAACTGAAGTACTTCTTGTATGAGAGGGGTTATATAGGAGATCACTTCCTGTCTAAAGACCTTTTGGTCTACCAGTGTCCATTCACTTGGAGATGAAGTATAACCCAGCAGGTAATGAATATTAGCCTAACTCGGTGTCCCATGATGTACTCAAAGAAAAAGATTTCACAGGTATGTATGACGATAAAATCCTATTATCTTTGTTTGCCATTTATTTGATGCTCTTGGACATACCATGTTATCACTTTAAAATTCTATCCTTGGCTTTGAATGTCTAAATTCAGCAGTGCATGGCTTCTTATACTTCTGCTGTCCTACAGTAAGTAGCTTTCATCTGAGAGTGAAAGATGTAGAGGAAAATATCCAGGGAGTTGAAAGGCACTTGTTTTTGGCATAAGCCACCATTTCTTAATGCAGCTCCTTATTCAAATAATAATCTGCAGACTAAGTCGAGTTTGCATTATATTATGAGATGTATATTACAGCAGTGGTTCCTAAACTGTGGTTCACCAGCATACCTGCAGCCATCAAATCCCAAGCAATCATTGGTGACATTTTCAGGCTTAGAATTCAGCAGCCTCTGTGGCTTCATCTGACAATACCCATATCACACTTGCACATTATCTAACCAATTACACCGAAGGGGATAAGGCTTTTAATTTTTATTATTTATTCTATCAACAGTTAAGATGTTTTTCAAAATTAAGTCTAAGTCCACAAGAGTGATCCCTGTGGACATGAAGTGTGTACAGCAGTGAGCTCCAGTTTTTTGTTTTCTTTTTTCTTTTAAGGTTCATTTAATTAAAGTGACTCTGTTAGAGATTTAAAAAAATACAATTGAAGTACCCTGTTAAAGTATTACTAAACCCACAACAGTAAAATCTTTATATGCAGAATAGCATGCTTGTTCTGCCCGCTGTGGAACTTAAGTGATTAATCCTCTGCATTGTGTAAAAAGTCTCTTTGATCCTGTATGGAAAGATCCTCCCTCTTCTGCAGGGTCTCTCTTGGCAAGGCCAGATAAGACACAGACTAGTAAGACTGCACAAGGAACATTTCCTTGTTGAGCTGAGTTATCCAGATCTACTTGGTTTTGTCTCTATTGCTGAGAGAACATTTCCTTGTTGAGCTGAGTTTTTCAGGTCACATAATATTGACATCACACATTTTGGGTGTGTATACAGATCCTAAATGACAGCCCAGTCCCTCCCTCCTCCTCTATGCCCAGTAACTAAAAAAGAACACAGTGGGTGGGATGTCGCATCTTAATTTATGGATGATCCACCTCCCATAACAGCATGAGGACACAGGCTGTAGTGGAAATCTCCTCCCTAAATACTCAGCACTCAGGCAGACCCTGCAGTTTATCACGAGACCGTGGTATACAGATCAGCCAAAAAGGTATATAGTGACAGTATTTAAATGTAAAAAGATGATTTGTAAGCTGTGGGCATGGAGGGGGGTGAACTATTTTCATATTACTGGGTTTAGTAACACTTTAACAAAGCAGTATTATACAGTTTTTTTATGGTAGCAGAGCTCAGAGCACTGATTCTATTTGACTCCTCGGGCAGGTCACATAGGAGACCATAATCACATTCACACACACACACCCCCTCTACTGTGGTTTCACCTGCTGAATCCTAATCACTGCAGGATGTAGTCCGACATCAGCCCGACTTCAATGAACGGGGATCCGACTTTGATCCCGACAATGCCAGACACTTTGTGTCTGGTATGAATCTTTAGGGGAAACACCACGCCAAATTAAAATAAAAACCGCATGGGTTCCCTCTCCAAGACCATACCAGACCCTTCTGTCTGGCATGGATTTTAATGGGAACCCCCAACGGAGAACAAACGGCGTGGGGACACCCCCAAAGTCCATACAAGACCCTTATCTGAGCACGTAATCCGGCAGGTGAGGAAAGGGGTTGGGGCGAATGAGCGCCCCTCTCCCTCCAGGCCGCATCCCCTCAACATGGGGGGCTGGGTGCCTTGGGGCAGGGGGGCCCTGCGCCCCCCACCCCAAAGCACCTTGTCCCCATGTTTTGAGAAGGGCCTCTTCCCGACAACCCTGGTTGTTGGTTGTCGGGGGTCTGTGGGCAGGGAGCTTATCGGAAATCTGGAAGCCCCCATTTAACAAGGGGGCCCCCAGATCCCACCCTGTGAATGAGCATGGGGTACATTACCCATTCACCTAAAAAAAAAAATTGTCAAAAATAAAACGCTGTACACAGGTTTTTAAAGTAATTTATTAAGGCAGCTCCGGCGTCTCTTCCGATTTCTTCTCCCCTCTCCAGCTCTTCTCCCTCCTCCACTGATGTCTTCTGCCTCTGCCGGTTATTCTCCGCTGATGTCTTCTATCCCTCCCCGGTTCTTCTCCCTCTGTCCACTTTCTTCTGCCGGGTCTTCTCTCTGCGCTGTCTTCTCCCTCTGTTCTTCCTCCAATGTTGACTCGAAGCTCTCTCCCGCTCTACTGCTTGGTGCGCGTTGCGCCATTACTTATATTTTTTTTTAGGTGAATGGGTAGGGGGGATTGTCAGGAAGAGGCCCTTGTCCTCATCAACATAGGGACAAGGTTCGGTTGGGGGGGGGGGGGCACTCGCTCGTCCCCCACTCCTTTTCCTCACCTGCCGGGTTTCGTGCTCGGATAAGAGTCTGGTATGGGTTTTGGGGGGATTCCCCTTAAAATCCATGCCAGACCGAAGGACCAGTCAAGACAGCCCTCATAGGGAACCATTGATTTTCACACGTCATGCGACATGAGCTCCCAATGTTGAAGTGTTTGCCTGAGGCTGGGTTCACACTGGTACGATACAACTGTTGTATGACTGTCATCCTACTTTGCCCTGCAACATCGATCCTACTTTGGTCCTACTGCCATCCGACTTGAATGAACAGGAGAGGATTTTGCTCTGACTTTGAGATAGTCTGTCTTGTTCTTTGACCAATTAAAACAATCTCAGTGTGACATAAATTCCTTTTACTGCTGCTGTTATCGCCATGTCGGATGTCACAAGTTGGATGGTTAGGACAAGCATCCGACTTTGATCCTACTTCGATAATATTCAATGAAGGGGTGTGGCCGCGATGTGAAGGAGGAAGGACGTGCTCAGCACAGGCTCTCGCAATCCGTCTCCTTACTCCGTCTCAATCCTACCTTTTCCCCGGCCATCCTGCTCAGCAAACCATCTTCCCATGACAGGCAAGAGAAAATCCTTCAAGAAGGAGGCTGTTCAGGCATCCCGGCTCCCACCGCCGAACACTCGTACGGCGGCCATCTTGCCCACTACCTCCTTGTCTCCAGCATCTGTTGCTGTACAGACTGACCCGACGATGGCAGCTCTCGGGACACCAGCTCGGGTGGGGGCCTCTGCAACTCCTCAGGCGGACCCAGAGCAATTGGGGGAACAATCCACCGCAATGATCCTAGCGGCCATCGCTGACAGTAAGTCCTCTGTGGAGGGGAAAATTGACACACTGACTATTGAATGTGGGCTAATAAGACAGGACATGGACAAATTTAGAGGCCGCCTTACAGAAGTGTGCAATTGGTGATTGAATTGCAACAACAGGTTAAAATTCTTATGGTCCATTAAGAGGACGCCGAGAATCGCCTCAGGCATAATGTGCGGGTGGTTGGGCTCCCTGAGGGTGCGGAAGGCCAGAATCCTGTTGCATTTGCTGAGGCCTTTTTCAAGCAACTCCTGGGCCTGCAGCACCTGTCGCCTGTATATGTTGTGGAACTTGCACACAGGGTGCCCACTGGTCTGAGGCCTGCTGGCACGTGGCCACGTGCCTTTCTGGTTCGCCTGCTCAATTTCAGGGATAGGGATCTCATCCTGGAGGAGGCCCGTAAACACCCTGAACTGAAACATGATAATAGGCGCTCTTTTACTGATGTCCGCAGGCGCCTGAGGGAGAAGAATCTGGTGTACAGCATGCTATATCCCAGTCGCCTGAAGGTTATTCATCATGGGGCCAGCAAATTCTTTGACTCCCCTGCGGAAGAGAGGTGAGAGTGTTGCATGTATGAAGTGACTGATGCCTGAGACTTAGTATCTCTGGATTACTTGCCTATTTTGCTGGACGATTTACTGGGAGTAATATTACCTGATGTCACAGCCATCCGTTCATACCCTGCTCTTCTGTTGTGACTGCCTTCTCAGATGTGGGGAATGTGCCATATCATCGGAGAACTTGTATCCGTTAGCTGTGGGAAGTTCTGGTTCTGTTTTGGATGCACTGAACTGCATGTCTATTTTCGAGACCCCCCACTGAGTGGATGAGCTCTTGGAACGATCCACTAATGTTTTTTTTGTTCCTGTGATCAAAGTTTCTCCGCCAGTTTTTTGGTTCGGTTTGCCTGGAGCAAACAGGGCATTGGGTTCTTAAACTGTTACCTTTTTTAACTGTTTTGTTTTTGCTTTTTTTTCTTTCCCTCACCTTTTTTTTTCAATTTTTATTTTGGGGGGGGGGGGGTTTATGTTTCGTCTGCGCCCTGCCTTTAAAGCTGGTGCAGATGGATGTTTTGCTTGCCCAGTATGGTACATGAAATGTAACTGCTGTTATTTGGTTGTCCGTGGCTCTCTGTGTTCAGGCTCCTCCCCCTCGGGTCTTCCCTCTCCTGGGTCCCTCTCCTGTCCTCATGATATACACTACCCAACCTAGTGAGTGATCTCAGACTTCTTTCATGGAACGTCCGTGGATTAAACTTTAAATTTAAGAGGTCACTGGTCCTGCAATACCTTTAATCTCTGCACCCCCACATTATCCTTTTACAAGAAACGCACCTAATGGGTAACAGGATATTGTCCCTCAGTCGGAACTGGATACAGAGAGCCATTTACTCAACCCACTCCTCGTATGCCAGAGGGGTTGCTATTTTGATCCACAAAAAGCTGACATGTGCTATTGAACATGTGGTAACTGATCCTTTAGGACGCTATGCTATTGTAGTTATGACTGTTGAATCTCAGCTAATAGCCATTGCTAATATTTATGTCCCTCCTCCTTTCAAAAATTAGGTGCTATACCAGGTGTTGGAAAAGGCGCCACATTCGGCCCTTTGAAGCTGCTCGTGGCGGGTGATTTTTAACAACATCCTGGACTATTTCCTGGACACCTCAAACCCGACCAGGGCGCAGAATCTGGAGCTCAGGAATTGGGCGGAGTCTGTGGCTCTGGAGAAGGTCTGGCGGTGGAAACAACCTGGCGAGAGAGGTTACTCCTATCTTTCCCACGTCAGTACCTCCTCCTCCTGCATAGATCTGGCATTTGCTAATCCGGCCTTATTGCCCCTCATTGAGGAGGTCTGTTACCTGGCTGGGGGCCTGTCTGACCACACCCCCTTGCGAGTGACATCGGCCCTTGCCTCGAGTGGCCGCAGCGTGTCCTGGAGGCTGCACCCTGGTTGGGTAAGTGAACCCTCGGTCGAGGCCCTGGTTTCACCTCATCAGCAGGAATATTGGGAACACAATGAGGGTTCGACGGGAGGGCCTGTAGTATGGGACGCTTTCAAAGTGTTCACTCGAGGAGCATATTTATCGGCCATCAAAACTGCACGGGCTGAGAAAAATTCAGATGAGCTCCAGGCTCATGAAATACACTGTGCTAAGGCACATGCTGAGGCACCCTCCCTAACCGAACTACAGATGGCTAGAAGGGCCCTATTAGTACATTTCCAAAACCTCACCCAATGTAATTGTAAAAGTAGGGAGGAGGAACTGTTTGAGAAAGGTGCCAAAAATGGGAAGTTGTTGGCATACCTGACTGCAGATACACGGGCGCACACGGCCATACCCTGTGTTTATTCCTCGGAGGGTAGCATGATGAGGGATAGAGGGGGTGTCATGCAGGCCTTTGTGACATATTACTGCTATCCTAAAGTATGACCATCAGGTACTGACTTGCTGGGCCCCCTTCAGATCCCGGTGTTGCCTGATGAAGTGGCGGCCAGTCTAGAGGCTCCCTTCACGGACAAAGAATTGGCGATAGCGATTTGCTATTGCATCCTTTCCTAATGGTAAATCGCCGGGACCTGACGGACTCCCAGCAGAGTGGTACAAGCAATACCTAGATATCTTGTCACCCAGACTTTTAAAACTCTACAGTGACTGTTTTGAACAAGGGGGTTTACCAACTTCCTTCTATGAGGCACATGTGGTGTTATTACCCAAGCCTGACAAGGACCCCCTCTGCTGTTCTTCAATCAGACCTATAGCCTTGTTGAATATGGGCCTAAAAATACTCGCCAAGATGCTTGCTAACAGACTTATAATAAGTATACACCACCTAGTATCACCGGATCAAACTGGCTTTATGCCCAAAAAAGCCACAGATATCAACCTACGGAGAGTATATACCCATACACAGTTAGGGGCAGAGAGTCCTCTGGGAGGGCTTTGGTGTTTTTTGACCTGGAAAAGGCCTTCGATTCCATTGACTGGGGCTATATGACTCGTACTGCAACGTATGTGGTTCGGCCCTACATTCCTTAAGTGGATATCGCTGTTGTATGAGCGCCCGTGGGCGGCCCTCCGACTTAATGGGGGGGTCTCAGAGACTTTTCCAGTGTCCAGGGGCACCAGGCAGGGATGCCCCCTTTCTCCAGGCCTTTTTGCATTAGTAATAGAGCCCTTGGTGATTTGCACTGCGCTCCTTCCTCCAGATTCAGGGCATCAAAGTGGGCACCCTGATTGAAACTACAGCACTCTATGCGGATGACTTGGTTCTATTTGTCAGTGACACCGAAACTCTTCTTTACAGGCTGTGTTGACACTTCTTAATAGAGTCGCTCAGGGTTAACTGGTCTAAATCTACAATACTCCCCTTAAGCTCTCATCCAATCCCTGAACAGACTGATCCCAACATTTTTTGACTACCCGGTAGTGTAGACCAGGTATGGTATTAAGATCTTGTTCCACATTGAATCGAATGGTACTCTGTTGTCATTTGATGAATTAAAACTAAAATATAACACACACTTCTTCAGGTACATTCAATTGCGACATGCCTTCTGCTTGCAATTTGATGGGGAGCCCCTTGACCTTGAGCACAGTAACCTAGAGCTGCTAACACGTAGTGAATCACTGCCTTAACCAGTCTCTGCTTATATAAAGACCTATTTCAGGAAACGACCCTCCTTTCGGGGCCTTGCAGGAGAAATTGGGATGCTGTAGCTCCGGGGCTGGACAGAGACGATTAGGACGATATGTGGGGGACTGCGTTTAGATACCTAGTATCTAGCAGAGATAGATTGATTCATTATAAATTCCTTCATAGAGTCTACCTAACACCAGCTAGATTGGTGAGGATGTTTGGGAATCAACACTCCCAGTGCTGGAGATGTGCTGCACCCTTAGCTAATTTTATGCATATCTTTTGGGAGTGCCCACCAATTAAACCCTACTAGCAAGCCATTGCCTCTTGTATCAGGTCGGTCACTTCCATATCTATCCCCATGTCCATCGAGGTGTGTCTTTTGCATCTGGTAGAGCCACTGGTCACTACCAGGGCTATACGGACCCTCCTTACCTTGCCACTATTCTATGCTAAAAAGCACATTATCCTATCATGGAAGAGCTCTGTGGCACCAACTGTGGAGTCTTGGAAAGCGCTGGTCAACAAGGCAGTACCCTTTTACAAAGCCACATACTTGAACAGGGGGGTTCTGACCAAGTTTGAGAAGGATTGGGGGGGTGGATGGCTTCCATGGATAAGGCATCTGATTAATCACAGTATGATACAGAACAGGGACCCTGTGTAGGTATTATAGCACAGAAAGGTGAATGTTTTGAGGGACTAGAGGATTAGTGAGTCGTTAAGGAGGTGTATACAGCACATCTGGGGGACAGGAAACTCTCCTTTCAATTGGAAAAATATATGTATAATGGTTGCGCTTAGGACAAGGATTAAGGTGTGCAGCCCCCCTGAAAGGAGCTTCCTTAAGGATCCTCCAAATATTTTCAAATTATCCACAATGGGGTATGGCGCTCCCTATAGGATTATATGGGAAGAGCAGCTACAGCATGGGGAGAGGGGGGGGTGGGTATTTTCCCTTTGTGTCCTGATTGCGTGATAGTACAAACTATATTAAATATCTAAGTGAGGTTTGCAAAAACCACATAAACCCTAGTGGTGGTTACGGAGACCACCAATAGATTGTGCCAAAATAATAACAGTCTTATGTGATAAGAAAAATCATAATAAATAGTGAACTCATGAGTGTAAAAGGTGTGAGCTAGACACCTATAATTAATAGTGATGCAATTTCAAAAAGAGACCACCATATAGTATAGTGACTTAGCATTAACCAGAGATATAAAAATGCACCTCTGCCTCTGTACAAATATATACAAAAAACACCAAACAAATTATAAATAGTAGTCATAGCACACTGTTGCTGGACTTTTTAATTTTTAATTTTGAATCTTTAATCATAGTTGGATTTTTTCATTTTTATTTTTTACGTTTTATAATATGAAGATTTGTCAATAAAAAAATCTTTTTACCTACTACACTATGGGAGCCTTATATTCCTTTTTTACGAGTAAGCTATCATGAATATAATTTAATCAACAATACGGAGATCGGAAACTACCCTGGGCGCCCTACATGATCGTGGTGGTGAGGAGATCGTGGATGATACAATCACATGCTGTATGCCCCTTTGGGGTTGTTGGATCCGGTGAGTGGGGACCCTTGAGGGGGAGCACAAAAGTCACTAAGAACATTTGAAAGCACCCCAGTCACGGCTTTGTTTGAAGAAAATTTGAACACGTTTTATGCAGAAATGTATCACCCTATGGACTATGACTACTATTTATAATTTGTTTGGTGTTTTTTGTATATATTTGTACGATCAGGCAGAGGTGCATTTTTATATCTCTGGTTAATGCTAAGTTACTATACTATATGGTGGTCTCTTTTTGAAATTGCATCACTATTAATTATAGGTGTCTAGCTCACACCTTTTACACTCATGAGTTCACTATTTATTATGATTTTTCTTATCACATAAGACTGTTATTATTTTGGCACAATCTATTGGTGGTCTCCGTAACCACCACTAGGGTTTATGTGGTTTTTGCAAACCTCACTTAGATATTTAATATAGTTTGTACTATCACGCAATCAGGACACAAAGGGAAAATACCCCCCCCCCTCCCCACGCTGTAGCTGCTCTTCCCATATAATCCTATAGGGAGCGCCATCTCCTTTCAATTGGACACCATATCTATGGGGGCGGGGGGGAGTGAGAGGGTAGGGAGTGTAATCATGACACCAAAGGTATACGATAAAATGCATTGGGAGCCGTGGGACTGTACCCCCGTGTCAGGGTAGACCACCTCCAGCTGGAGGTTGGAACGTGTGTGTACCTGTCTGAGCAAAGTTAGGGGGGGTTGTATCACAAGTTTGTGATAACTTTTATGTTGTATTGTTTATGTAATGTGCGCCGGCAATTTCACAACCGGTTGTTGCCACACTGTGTGGCCTGTTATTGTATGTATTGTATAAAACGAAATAAAAAAATAATTTAGAAAAAAAAAAAAAATATTCAATAGGCTGAAGTAGGACTAAAGTTGGACCAAAGTTGTGCAGGAATCTTTTTTTCAAAGTCGGACCGATTTGTGTCGGACCAGTTAAGACGACTCCCATAAGGAACCATTGCACACGTCATGCATCATGAGCTGTCAATTTTGGAACGTTTGTCATACAAGTTTGAACCCGGCCTAAAGCTCTTTTATGGAGCAAAGTTTCAGTAAATGTGCTGCCTGACAGGTACTTGCAATACAAGTAAAATAGATGTGTGGCACTCCCCATTAGTAACTCCGGAGGAAGCTCAGACTAGTGTTTACTGAAGAGATTGGAGTTACAGATCCCACACTTCTAACCTCTCTAAAATCACACAAGTGGATCTCAATGTTCCTGGTATGTAAGTGTCCAGCAATTCAAGAAAACAAAATTCAGGAAACTCTCAAAGGGATGTGTCTCTTCTTTGTTTAATCATATAATCCAAAGGCTAAATACAAAGCACATCCAGCCAAGGAATGTTTCCCTTGCAAAGCGCATGCTTTTGGATTGTGCTCTGCACAAGAAACATTTTGAATTTCTGATTAAATAAAGAAGAGTCACATGCTGGGAGTTCCCTTGATTTTGATTTTTTTTGGAACAATGAATACAAGTAATTTGGAAGTATTTACATTATGTTTTCAAACTGATTATAGTAAACTCACCTGTGTTGTTTCTTACAGGTTAATTGCCTGAGTTTGGAGGAATGTATTGATAATGATCCTTGCAAGTTTGCTCTTCTATCAAGATCTACGGATTCCACTGAAATGTATATTATGAATGCTACATCTCCTGCTGTTAGACAGTTATGGATTCATGAAATCAACCAAATGTTGGAGAATCAGCTCAACTTCCTCAATGGTAAAGCCTTTTATGTGTCTAACTTTGACTTGAATGATTTGAATTTTCATTGTTAAAAAATAAAGTAGAGCTCCACTTAAAGTGGATGTAAACCCGATTTTTTTTTTTTTTAATATATATATATCATACTGCAGAGTATAAGATTTCCTATCATTTGAGCCCAGTCTTGCCACACAGAGTTAATCTATCTGTGAGCAATCCTCTTTTATTGTTCAGTGAGAAAAATCTTGACAAACTGAGAAAAACTTTGTCAAATACTCCACCTTGCTGTGAGTGACAGCCTAAGACACAGGCATTATTTTTTAATTCTCTCCCCCACTCCTTTCTTCAGCAGCTCTGCAAGGATTGGCTGTTCCACACCGCAGCATGATTTGGCATGCTGAAGTCATGTGGTTACTTTCCTGTCTTTTCACTGGATGTTAGAGATCATAGCAGAAGTTTAGCAGAAGTTCAGTGTTAGAAATACACAGGAGAAAATGCATGTTGACAAGGGGAGTGTAGAGGTGGGCGGGGAGTCTACTGACATCACGACTCCACCCACCGAGCTCCAGACAACAGACCCACCCACAGAATCTGCAGTTTTTCGGGTCTCATAACAGACAGAGGGGAGACATTTGACAGGTAAAGATACATGCAGGAGGCATGTATATCCTTATAGATAACCCCTTTGGCAGTAGTTTAGAAAGGATGACATTCAGCACTAACACTTTGTTTACAACACTTTACTAGGCTATGCTATTATAAACCACTCAAATCTATAGAAATCAAGGATTGAATTTTCCAGTCTTTGAAGGTTTAGGGAACATGGTCAAGAGCGGAAACTAAACTCTCAAAAAACATTTGGTATCTCAGAGCAGTCAGGTTGTCCCTACAATACACTCATTGACAGAAACCCACTGCCCAGCGATTTCTGTGGTCCACGGTGGCAGATTTTCAGCCACCACTGCTTGAACAAAAAAGAATGGTCTCTTCATCAAGATTTGTTCAATTTGGTATTCCAAATATGGGGATTACAGATGTAGACATCCTAGCCTTCAGATACAGCAACACGCTACCTCTGTTGCCAGAAGCAGGCATCCTCTAGCCCTGGCCTCAGATGCCCTTATCATTCCCTGGTCTCAGTTTAGGCCAATTTGTGCTTTCTCTCCACTGTGAATTCTGCCTAGAGGAATAGAGGAAAACAGTGATTCAAATTGCACCAAACTGGTACACAGACATACTGTACAGGACACTGGGAATGTGTCCAGGACAGCAGGTACATTTCCACGATATTTGAGTTGTGGTCCCTTTAAGGGGGACGGTTTTGGAGACATTGCTGAGTACCCAGGGGTTCTCACCTATGCTGGGTGAGGTGTTCCAGGGGAGTTTGGCTAGAGAGAGGACTGATTTCCAGCACTCTGGTTTGATAAGTCCGTATTAGGGACCTAGCGTTTTGGAGGTTCAAAGAGTTTTGAGAGGGAAGAACCACCAAACCCTGATTACAAGGACTCTGGTCCTGAAGGGTTTAAGCCCCAGGCAAGGGATGCTTGAAAGGTAGCAGAATGGGATCAGCTACTGTGTCAGTGAGGCAGTGTGAAGTAACTCACAAGCTGTAAGGGTGAACTCTCTTGGGAACTGAGACCCTTGAACCCCCTGTGGCCTGCCCGGCACCCTGAAACACGAAGGGTGAGCTCGTTGTGTGGTTTCTTTTTTTGTTAGAACTGTTTGTTTGACTTTGTGCTGAAGGAAGCTATTTATGTTTACCAGCTTTGGAGGGACTATTAAAGACCTGTCTTCTTTTACAAATGTCTGCTGGTGTTCTCAGGCCCACATATGACAATACGCAGACTTCTAGCAGACAAACCCTGGTCTCCTCCCAACAGGCCAGATTTGCCATCTTGCGTTCCTTTATTCCATCCTAATTCACAGTCTCTGGCTTTAAAGGCATGGCTGTTGAAACCCAGATCTTAAAAGATAAAGGGATTTCTGTATCTGTGATTCCTACCATGCTAAAACCAAGAAAAGCTACTTCCAGGAACATCTATTATCGTACCTGAAAATCATATTTTGCTGGTGTGAACACAGTCAATTTAATCACAGAGATTGCTCTGTGCCTTGCATTCTGCCCATCCTACATGAACACCCTGCTTTCAATGGACCGCATGCCATCCATTGAGAGAGCTGTGCTGCTACCGTGACATCATCGAAGCTTGGACAGTCAAACAGCCGGAGCCTGTGAACCCGGAAGGGAGACCGGGTTAAGATAGAATCCCTGGCGGCAGTGACCGCACACCACTGGAGGGATCTGCTTTTTAGGAAAGTCTGTCATATTGTGTTAGTATGCGTTGCATATTAGCATATTATGACACAAGCTTGCTGGGGGACTGTTTTTTTTTTTTTCTTTCTTTTAAAGACGTGGTTTACTACCGCTTTAACGTTAAAGCTAAGCTCCAGGCAAACGGGTGAAACTACCCAGGTGAATTACATGTATGAGAGCTGTTTTACCCAAGGGAGTTGTCACCTTCATATTTGTTCCCATTGGCTGAGGCTTTAAAGCAAACTATTAAACAAAAGGAAAAGTTTTGTAATTTTGTTGCATATTAATATATTTTTTTGTTGAATAGTTCACTCTACTGAATTCCAACCAGAACACAGTGGATTCAGATTTGTTTTTATGGATTGAATGTACAAAGAATTGGCAGTTAAAGTGAATCTGACCAGGCCATGCCTAAGAAGTGCCCAAGGTAACAATAGTGCTTAGGTGCAGACGCACTGTTGTGTCTGTGAGTAGTGTTCAGATCTTCATGATCCATTTGACATCTCTGTAATCCTAGGCCAACCTTAACATAAAACCTTAGCAGCTGTCTAAGCTAAGTTTAAGCCCGAACCACATATGGCACTAGCCCCTGCCCCTTGTCATTTGTTTGACAAATGTCAGATGTCTGTGGCCCACATTCCCCTTTTATATACTACAGTATATAAAAGGGGAATGTGGGACTTTAAATGAGGCAGTTGAGTTGTGGAGGTAGCATATATAGTAATCATTTTTTATTTATTTATTTGCAACAATAGTAAAAAAGTATTTTCATATGTATACATGCACAATGGCATGAACATAATGGATACATATACATTAGCTTGGCAGCACATAAAAGATAGTAAATGTTGATAACTATAATACAAGGTGTTTCATATTAGCAGGCATTAGTACATCATATGCAAAATATGCAATTATCAATATGTACTGTATGTGTACCTATCTTATAGCAGCTCTTTTGCATATGATGTACTAATGCCTGCTAATATGAAATACCTTGTCTTATATTTATCAACATTTACTATCTTTTATGTGCTGCCAAGCTAATGTATATGTATCCATTATGTTTATGCCATTGTGCATGTATACATATGAAAATACTTTTTTACTATTGTTACAAATAAATAAAAAATGATTACTATATACTCTACCTCCACAAGTCAATTGTCTCATTTAAAGTCCCACATTCCCCTTTTCTTTATCGTACATCACGGAACACAGAGGCTCATAGTAATTATTAAGTGGGTTATATCTCACCTTCAGGTGCTGGACACTGGTGTAATCAATTAGACAGGAAGTTTCCTCCCTATATAACCCCTCCCTTACAGGGAATACCTCAGGTTTTTTTCGCCAGTGTCTAAGGTGTTGGTCATGGTTAATGACTGCTCCTAGATGGCCTGAACAGGGTCAGGGAGCTACGCTATCGGATCCATTCAAAGAGCCAAAACAAAAGCGAAAGTGGATAGTACCCGATGCCTCAATACCGAAGAACGAGGTTTTGCCTGTAATGCTTCTCTCAGGAGAGCTGGGCCCTGGGATCCAGCACCTTGGTCACATTGCTATACCACAGGTGTGCACTGGCAGGGCGCTATACATGGCCCAAGGCAGTGGACCCTACGTACAGAGGGGACCCTATCCTTGAAGGTCTGGCATGACTCCAACCCGCCGTGATGGGTGAAGATTGGGTCACTGTGATATTCCAGCAGTACCCTGCAGCAAGGAATGGTGAGTCTGCATTTGTTTGCAGTGTCTCTATTAAGAGAGCGATCTGACTGTCTGTTTCCCGGTGGCCACTGGGAGCAGTGTGCTGTTCTATCATGCTTGTACTCTGGCTCAGGCAGGCTGCTGTTTTTTCCCCAGCCACTAGAGGGCGCAGATTTGCTTCTAGCCTATTGTTATTTTAGGCAGGAAGAAGAAGGGCAGCCATTACCATGTGCTGACAGGTCGGACGGACTTGGAGACAGAACAGTGGGCCGTGAGTGTGTGAGTACCAGCTTGGGAACAGGTACAGACAAGTCATGATTACATGTTGCATATTTTCTGCCTATCCATGGGGCATGTACAGCTGTAAGTAGTAGATACACCCCTGGTTGATTAGCAGTTCACTTTAAAAGTGTCATTTTCTGCTTGTGGGCATGAACAGCATCATACACGAGCTTGCAGTTTTGAAATGCATGTTGTTATATTACATGTTTGAAATGTTTGAGCATAGTGCATATGTGCTTGGTATCCTACAGGTATAAGTATAGGACCAACTGCAGTTGAGCAGGTGCTTGCTTGCCAAAAGTCGCACAGTTGCTAAATACACACAGATGCTGATATGCTTAGTTGCTAAAATCACACAGTTGCTAATATGCACAGATGCTGATATGCACAGTTGCTAAAATCACACAGATGCTAGTACGCACAGATGCTGATATGCACAGTTGCTAAAATCGCACAGTGCTAGAAGTTTTCCTTAAATATACAGGATTCCTTATGTTCACATAGGAATAAGTGTCTGCATGGATACATGTTGTGTAATGTTGCATAACACGTTCATAAAGCGCATGTTTGCTTCCAAGATGCCTGTTCCATAGCACACATGTTATATGTATGCGTGTATACAGCGCACACTCTTCTTGTTCTTGCCTAAAACATATTTGTATGAATTTATGCTTCCATGAACGCACGCTTCCATAGAGGCATATGGCGTTAATACTTGCCTCATATACATACAGGCCATTTTCATATGTGTTTATTTGCATGGGCTACAGAGGTTGTCTGCACTTCCCAGGGGAACAGCACCTCTTCCGGTTGGTGGTCTGGCCCTTCGGGTTAGCCACCGTGCCCAGGGTGAAGGCCCAGGGTATAGCATTAATGGCATACTGAGGCAATCTGCTGCTGATAAGATCAGTCAGTAGCATGGCTGGACCTAGGTGGTCAAGTATCTGGAACTCCTGGGTTCGGATCCCAGTCTAAAGGTACTTTCTTATGGTCGGTAAGGAGCTTGGAATGTTTGGGACTCAGCCCAAAAAGGGGTCAAGACAAGGAAGAGCTCCTTACATTTACCTTTGCTAATGTGCTAAGGAAGATGGCTTCATTCAAAGCGGTTCCCTATGCTCAGTTTCGTTCAAGGCTGCAATAAACTTTATTCTGTCTGCCTGGAACAAGTAGATCCTAACCTAGGCATTATCCAAAGGGTCTGGTCCCGGGAATACGCCGGAACCTCAGCAAGATGGCAGAAGGGAAGATCCTTCATGCTGATTACCTGGGAGGTGGTGGCCACGAAGGCTGGCTTCTAGGGATGGAGACCAGTCCTAAAGGAGACCACTGCCCAGGGGAAGTGGTCAAACTCAGAGAGCCTTGACTGTCAACATTCTGGAGCTTCCGATGACACGTCTGACTTAATGGCTTGGGCGTTTAGATTACAGGATTGTTCTTTCAAGGTACAATCCGACAATGCCACATCAGTAATTTACTTCAGTTACCAAGGAGACACTAGAAGCCACGCAGCCAGAGGTAAGGCCATGTTCTGGTTTGGGCAGAAGAGCTTTACCTTGCCTATCGACAATCTTCATATCGTGAAATGGAGAATTGACAGGCGGCTCTCTGGAGCCATCAACAATTGTTCCCGGGAGAATGGCCTCTGCACCCCGACTTTTTTCTGCCCAGATAAGAATTTTGGGTGTCCAGGTTCAACAAGAAGTTGGACAGCTTTGTGTCAAGGGCTAGGGATCCATTCGCATATGGGACAGATGCGTTAGTGACCCCGTGGAATCAGTTTTCTCACTGATTTATACGTTCTCCCCAGTTCAGCTGCTTCCGCAGCTTCTACGCAGGATCAAAGTGGAAGGGAAGCCGGTAATACTACTAGCCCGGCATGACCCAGAAGATCCTGGTATGTAGAGATTATAAGGTTGGCAGTAGCGAAACCATGGACTCTTCCATCTAGTTCAGACTTTCGCAAAGGGCCGGATGGAATATTCCATCTGGCCTTACAAACGCTAAATTTAATGGTCCGTCTATTAAAACCCACATGTTAAAGAATGGGAGCTTTCAGGTTCAGTGGTAACTTCCCTGATTAATGCAAGAAAGCGGGTCTCTAGGACCATTTATTATAGGGTCTGGAGGGCCTAGGTTTTCTGGTATGAAACCAAAAGATGGCATCCTCGGAGGCATGTCATAGGTAGAATTCTTGCCTTCCTACAATTGGGGGTAAAAATTAAGCTAGCCTTGAATACCGTCAAGGGTCAGATCTCGGCTTCGCATTCTTTGATCCGTGCCCTTTATACAAGGGACAATGCATATAAATCCACCAGTTGGGTCGCACTTGTGCCGTAGGCTTGAGTCTAGTTTTGTCGGCGTACAAGGACAGCTCCTTGGGCCGATGCATCATATTCCTTTTGATCCTCCTAACGGGGGGGAATAGGTGTTCTCCGTTGCGGTAGTGCCATACTTAATTATTCTTAAGGATAGGGTGATGTTAAATCCTCACCCAGCCTTTTTCCTTTTTTCCTAAAAGGATCTAGCTGTCGTTTGAATCAACACGTTTTTTACCTTCCTTTTTACCAGAACCTTGTTCTGCGGAAGGAAAGTTATTAATTCCTCTCAATATAGTGAGAGCAGTTAAAGGTACATCTGAATGTTTCAAGATACTGGAAGCTGATGTGCTGCCAGAGGACCCTAAGAATGGGCAGGCAGCGTTCAAATCGGCTATTAAAATGGTTGCACTCTCTCATTGTAGTGCGAGCAGTCAAGGCCTATCTGAAGCGACTGCTAAAACTAATGTTTGTGGCGCTACCTGGAGGTCCCAGGAAACTTCCTGTCTAATTGATTACACCAGTGTCCAGCACCTGAAGGTGAGATATAACCCACTTAGTAATTACTATGAGCCTCTGTGTCCCGTGATGTACTCCAAGAAAAGGATTTTACAGGTAAGCTGTTATAAAAATCCTATTTTTTATGTACTTGAACCCGGCATGGAGGCACAAACATTGTGCCTCATTTAAAGTCCCAAATTCCCCCATCTTGGCTGTGGCTTGTAGTATGGACACTGTTACCTTAGACACTTAATAGGCCAAATTAGGTTTGCTTCTTGAATATGAACTACTAATTGAATATGACCATTTTATAAGTAAATTGAACTAAGTCTAATAGTTGTATGGTTTTAAAATGGTGTATATGGTATAATAATCAGTGGAAAACTTTAGGGGGTCTTTTATATATTAATAATTTGCTATTACCCCTGCAATTATCATCTTACACAAACAGTAATACTGAAACTTAAAATGAACACCTTCAATTCTTGATCACTGTGTCATTGTTATTTTAACAATATATATTTAAAGTGCCTGTAATTAAAGCACATATAGAAGAGAGAATGTTTGTATTAAAAATGCAGTATTGCCAGCTGTGGAAAAAAAAAAAAGAGAGAGAATACAGTTGGCTTACAAAGAGGGAAAAAAACACTTGTGCAGTGAAGTAATCCACCAAACCTGTTTCTTGGCATAAGGGTTTCGATTTTATTGGAAGGGGTTAAATATACAGTCTGCAATACTATTTATTGTTGCTCTTCTGTCTTTTAGCCTTGACATCACCAGGGGAATACCACAGAAACCAAATGGGTGGAAGCAATAGCGGTAATATCCCATCCACCAGTGGACCTACCTGCACTAGTGGACTAAGTACCTCTGGTCGAAGTAGGCCTTCCCGAATTCCCCAGCCTGTCAGACATCACTCACCTGCTCTGGTTTCGTCTTCTGCAATAGCAGAGGCAGACAAATTGTCAGGTATGTTTGTTCGTAGCGCTTCAGTGTCACCACTAAGCTACTCTTTAGACCTTACACCTTCTATTGCAGACAAAGTTCTTTCAGGTTCAGAGACAAGCATCGGTAATAAAGAATGTTTATCTGAAATAAAGACATTTGATGGCAGCAAGAAACTTACCAGCGGATTAAAAAATGGCCTTCAGAGAAAGTTCTGTGAGAACACTGAGGAATGTCGGCTTGCATTAGCAAAAAAAATGAACAATGCTACAGCATCTTTTAACTCCCATAGTTCATTTAACTTTCCATTGTCTTTTGGCAAGGACTCTACTACATCCAGCAACCCTTTTCTTAAAGGCTCTTTTTGGAGCTCAGTACAAGTATCCTCAGCTTGTCGTTCTGGTTCCATTACTATTCCTGGTGATACCCTGCAACACAAAGGTCTTCGTCAGTCCACACTCAACAAGGATTCAGACCGTCTCAGCACATGCTCCTCAACCAGTGAGCAGTCAGTTCAATCCACTCAGAGTAATGGGGTAAGAAGAGCTCTCTTTCTGCAAGTTCTCCAAACCTATCCTGCTCCTGGCGTGCTCCTCACATCATTGAATTACTAACCTCCAGCTCCAAAATGCTTTTCTTCTGTGAAATAATCACTGGTTTGGTTCTTTACTTCATATGTTTATTTAGAAACATGTGAAACCCTCTTCTTTGCCTTCTGGACATCTTCTAAACGTAATATAGATTACTAATGATCTACCTTCTCTGTTTTACACTTTACATCTGATAAATAATAAACAATTGCATATTACTTTTGTACACAGTAGAGTGTACTGAATATATAAATAGACGCAAAGGCCTCTTTCACACTTGTGCGACTTTTCCTGAGACTTTGGACATCAGATTCGCATAACAAGTTGTACCCCAGGATTTGGTCCGACTTTGATGTGAGTTGAGGGCAATAGACCTCAAGTTTACACAGGCATAGCCTGAAATCGCGGCCACAAAATTGCGGTAAAATCACGCGACTTTCAAGTCGCAGCAGTGTGAAAGGGCCCAAAGGCAAATCTGGGTAAGTTTAGCTGAAATATGTCACACTCTTGCACACCCTCTCCCTCTCTCTCTCTCTCTCTCTCTCTCTCTCTCTCTCTCTCTCTATGTATACATATTTATGGTCAAATTATGTGCAAAGTGCGTGAAGAGATCCTGTTTAGGCTCTTAATGGGAACATATTTTTTTTTTGTGTGTTTTATATACTTGAACGAGATCAGCATAATATAAATATTTTCATTGGTGTGTATGTTTTCATATTTTCCTTCCTGCCATCTGTAGATAAAAGTTCCTTATCATGATGCATCAAACTGGGGAAAGGTTTATAAACAGCTGTAGACCTGAGCTGTCAGATATAGTGATCGGGAGCCAATTACCATGATACCCAATCATGTGATCACTATTGTGTAATCATGACATTGTTCACAATCAAGCCAGCTAGCTAAACTGTCATTGTGCCTCTCACAGAAGCAGTTAGCTGTCTTAAGTTTTTAAAGTTAAAGTACGCCTGTAAGCAAAAAAAAGTTTTAAAAGATAATATACGCTGTTAAAGTGGCAAATACTTTTTCTTGTTGTAAATTATAACATGATTGAAAGCATAACACCATAATTACTAAGACAGAGTAGAACTACTTCCTAATCTTCTATTTCTCTCTGGTTTCTTTCTTTTTTTATATAACAGCTCAATAATTTGAAGTTTTCATTCTTTTCTTTTCCCTCTGAATAGCTTTATACCATTAAAAGGTGCAGCATAAAGAACAATACCACACATGGCCACATACGTATCATTGCTGCATCACAGTTGCTAAAGGTAGATAAAAAGTAGTCTAAAAAAGATGGATAGGTAACCCTTTGGTGTGATAATTGGAATATATTACCAATCATCGTTCATATTTTTTTTAATTTTTTAACAATCAGGAGTGCTTTATTGAAGGAAAGAATACATACAGTATAGCATAATCAATTCAATGTGTTACAAAGGTACAATGTGTAACATTGGTATAAGCATTTCACATAGTACATAACTAGAAATATATCTATCAGTGTGGACCTAGGTCCAATACATGAAGTAGTACAATTCTCAATCCTGCGATCAGGGATATGATCCCTTAATGGGGGGGAGGATAGAAGAAGGAAGAGAAGAGGGGAAAGACTGGCAAAGAAGGGGGGAGGGGGCCGAGATGAGGAGGGAGACAGACAGGTCCCGGATCTCTGTATCCTGCTGATTAAATTGATGTCCATGTTAACCACACTTTGTCAAATTTCCAGGGGCACCCATGACTAATGTACGTCAACTTATATAACGGAAGGGCAGCGTTAACCTTATTTTCCCATGTAGCTATATCTGGGGGGACGGAAGAAGTCCACTTACACAATATTTCCTTTTTAGCATAAAAAAAGCAGATATGAGATCAACAGTTTGCTATGATGTGATCTTTGGTCATCATCATGGATACCTAGTAAAGCTATTTCAGGCGTCATAGGGACAGCCAATTCAAGACGAACATTCAGCTGGTCGAATACTCCTGCCCAAAATGGTCGATAACATGGGGCAGTCACAGAACATATGCATGTATTTGCCCAATTTTGCCAGACATCTAGGACAATGTGGGTCTCTCTCAGGGTATATTCTAGACATACGTACCGGGGTAAAATACACTCTGTGGAGAAACTTTTGTTTGTATGAGTTTGTCCCCTGCAGATATGACCAACTTGGGGCCTTGTTCCAGACTATCCTCCCAATCCTCCCTCTCTAGTGCTGGGATGTCAGCCTTCCATTGTTCTCAAAGTCTATCCATTTTCATAATGTCAGCAGAGAGAGGCTTCTTCAGGTCACCACAGGACAGTAGATCCTCTACCAGGTCTAATTGCAGAGTAGGGGCGTAGGGAACTGGGCGCTGGCCGCATATCTAAGCTGGGCATAGCGGAAGAGCATCCACCCAGGTAGAGCATACTTCCTAGTTAATTGTGAGAATGACAGCAAAGTACCTGTAGGCATAATATCACTTAATGTCTTGATGCCGAATCTTTCCCATACCTGGGGATCCGGTATTGACCTGAAGTGGGGCAAGTTAGGGCTTCCCCAGAGAGGCTGGACCGGAGACCAGCGATCTGCCTGGAAAAACCTGCGTCGAGCCGCAATCCAAGCTTTGATCGTCGCCCTAGTCGTGGCAGGGAGGTCCCTATCTGCCCCCACTCCTCTATACACCAGATTTTGTAATGCCTGCAGTGAGCCCAGCCATGGTGCTTCTAGACAGACCGCAGCATTGGACCTTTTCCACCAATATGTTGTGACCAGCATTGCTGCCCAATAATAGACCCGAAAGTCTGGGAGGGCCAAGCCCCCCAGGTGCGTTGGTGAGCGTAGTGTGGATTTTGCCAGTCTCGGTACGGCTCCGTTCCATATAAAGTGATGATACATCTATCTATCTCCTGAAAAAATGACACCGGTATCCAAATCGGACTGTTCCGGAAGATATAGTTAAATTTGGGTAGGGTGATCATTTTAAGGATATTTATACGGCCCAATAAATTCAAAGGGAGTCCGGACCAGGACTGGCATTTCTCCCGCAGGAGTCGGAGCAAGGGGAGCACATTCAAGGTATAATATTGGCTGACATCTCTAGACACTCTTATCCCAAGATATTTGAACTCTGCAACCCATTGCAGCAGTGTAGAACTGTGCGTGACCTGGGGCTGATTATCTAGAGGAAAGAGGACCGACTTGTTCCAATTAATACGAATGCCCGACAATAGCCCAAACTTATCGAATAGCACCAGAGCGGCAGACAATGATGGGCCAGCATCATTCAGGTAAAGCAGAGCATCATCTGCATATAGGGATATTTTCTCCTCCAAGCTGCCAATCTGTATCCCCCGGACCTCCTGAGACTCCCGAATCAAAATCGCCAGGGGCTCCAGAGCCAGGGCAAACAGACCGGGAGACAAGGGACAGCCCTGACGGGTACACCCCTATGTAGTGGAAAGGATTCTGGTAACCGATCGTTAGTACGTACCCTAGCCCTCGATGCTCTATAAAGAAGTATCCAGCGTAAAAAATTGGGGCCAAACCCAAAGTGTTGCAACACCCCCCATAGATATGCCCACTCTACAGAGTCAAACGCCTTTTCGGCATCCAGGGAGGCGATCACCCGGGTACCAGCTGTGTTGTGGGTGATTGACATGTTTAAAAAGAGGCGTCTGATATTTATGTCAGTGCCCTTGCCCGGCATAAACCCGGTCTGATCGACATGGATCAGTGTAGAAATTACCGACGACAGGCGATTAGCTATTATCTTCACCAAGACTTTCACATCGACGTTAAGCAGTGAGATGGGTCTGAATGACGCACATTCCTGTGGGTCCTTACCAGGCTTGGGGATTAAGACAATTATGGTCTCCTCCATGGACTCAGGCAGAGCACCTGTCTCTGCCAGGCCGGAGAAAAGAGATTTTAATCTAGGGGCAAGAAGGTCAGCGTGCTGCGAGTAAAATTCTGTAGGCAGGCCGTCTGCACCCGGAGTCTTACCACCCTGTAGACCCCCAATGGCAGTCTGGACCTCCTCCAGGGAAATATCCTCCTCCAACAAATTCCTATGTTCCTCCGATAAGGAAGGAAAAGGGATAGCATCTAGGTAGTCTTGCAGTTCAGTTGGGGAGAAATGTGCCCTAGAAGAATAAACTTCCCTGAAGAATTCCAAGAACCCAGCATTAATGTCCTCCGGAGAGGACACCAACTGTCCGCTGGCGTTCCGGATACTAGCTATGTGAGTGGGTGCCATCTGGTTCTTTGCCAACCACGCTAACAGTCGCCCATTCTTATTCCCATGTTCAAATACTCTCTGCTTGGTATTTAACATAGATTTTTGGTCTGCTCAATATTATGTAGAGAGAGATCTCGGAGGGTCCTCTGCCATATTTTGTAATTGGCTTCATTAGGGGATTGAATATATTCTGTCTCACACCTAGCAGCCTCCCCTCTAGTGTCTTCAGTGACCGGGAAGCCTTTCTCTGCAAAAAGGAGATGCGGGCAATAAATTCCCCCCTTACCCAGGATTTAAAGGCATCCCACAATGTAGTGGCATTAACAGAGTCCCCATTCACATTCTAAAAATTACAAATAGCTTCCATCATTGGCTCTTGGATTCTGTCATCCTTCACCCAGAATTCGGACAGACGCCATAGCTTCAGACCCGAGGATTTAATCAAGGAGATTGTGAGACAGATGGGGGCATGGTCCGAAATCCCTCGGGGCAGGTGCTCCACCGTTTTGGCCCAGCACAAGGCCCCAGGGGACGCCTAAACTAGATCTATACAGGAAAGGGCCCGATAAGAAGTGGAGTGACACGTATACTCTCACTTGGATGAAAGTGTCGCCATACATCAGTAAGAGCAAACGTGTCTGCCCAGTTCCCCAAGGCCGAGGAGGGGCGGGTTGTCGCATGCAGTCTGTCCAGATCCTGTGATGGCACCATATTGAAATAGCCGAACAAAAATACTTCCGGTATATTGAAACCCATCACAATCTGCATTATATCATTCAATAGTTGTACATCCGCGGGGGGAGGGAGGTACACCCACCAACACCAACCCCCTATCATATAGTGAGGCATTTATGATAACAAATCTACCCCCCGGGTCTGTTCTGACATGTAAGATCTGTAGAGGAAGGGACTTGCGGATCAAAATGCTTACCTCTCTAGCGTAATTAGAGTAGGTGGAATGGAAATGAGTTCCCACCCATTCCCTCCGGAGACCCAGGATATGCGTGCCCATCAAATGAGTCTCCTGGAAGATACGTATGTGGGGATTATATTTCTGCAAGTATTTAAAAACCAGCGTCCTTTTAGTGGCTGAGTTTAGGCCCCGGACATTCCAAGATATGACAGAGAGATCAGCCATCATCTGGTGGGTGCAAATAGGTGAATAGGATCCCCACTCCCCCCCCCGACCAGCCTCTCAAGGGTAGAAATTCAAACCACCTCACAGTACCCATGAGGCCTAAGAATACATTATGCAGTACAGTAGTATGAACATAGTGCTTATGTGAAATAGTAACACTCCAAATACTGAGAAAGCAACTCCAGTTTAAAACATAGGTGAGCAATAACTTCCCTGAGGTTCTGCAATGGCAGAGAAAACCTCCCCACATCACCAACACAATCTGATGATGTATCATAACCCCAAACAAACAGTAATTTAAAGAGGGCGCGCGCTTATAGCGAGAGGTGTTACCTAACAGGGCAACAGAGATGCTGGTTAAAATTGCATAGATTCTCTCCTGGGTGACCCCAGGGGTACATATCTTAGTTACTAAAGAACCTTCCAATTGTAAACAGAAGATTATGATTTAATTAAGTTGAAACTCGCTGGAGAGATAGCCCACAGGTTCGGCTTCAGGAAAAGGCAAAAATGCTCCATTATGCGTCATACAGCAAGATCCAGCCCTCCAGAGGCCCCAGCCTGTGGGACACAACTGAAAATAGAAATACGAGTTCCTGGCAGTTGCTGCAGGCTCATGAGGGCCCAATCCAAAGATTGCACATCCTTCACTTGTAGTAGAATAAGCGTGAGATGTGGATATCCCACTTGCAGCTTGTATGCCTGTCTGTAAGGCCATAGACCCTATTCTGGCCCAAAAGAGATACACGAGGAATCAGAACATCAGGGCATTGGGATAGGCTAGACAGTAATGCTGCTATGCTAGCAGGATCCACCCCGTAATATCACCGGTCCCCGTGCTTAGGTCATTCGTTATAGTCCAACGAACAGAGTACCCATGTAGACATGAAACAGGGATAGGGCACATGGTCACGGTAAACGCCACTAGCCTAGCCCCAATATCCAAGGTAGAGCACAAATAAGGGATCAATACTCTGCAACCGTTTGGGCACATTTAAATGACTAAAGAAATAGCGACCCCAGTTCCTCCCCAAGTCCATCATAGTGCAGCGTATACAGTTCTGTGCAGCTAAAGTTTGTGTGCATCTGGGGTGGGTCATTCATTTTTTCACAGCAAGTTCTGTAAGCAGTAAAACTTCCAAAAGCAAAAACGTTTTACAAGCAACAGTGAGCTACATGTCTATAAGCTAATTGCTCTTGTTATCTATCCTTGACTGTTAGGAGGCAGCGATTCCAACCAGGCAGCAGCGTCACGGGGCGCAGTAAAAAATTTAACAGTTTGTCCATCCTGAACCCTTAATTTGGCGGGAAAAAGTATACTGTACTTAATGTTTCGCGCCGGCAGTCCCACTTTAACCTGATCAAAGGATCTGCGTAGCTTTTGTGTCTCAAGGGAGAAATCAGGAAAGAACATCAGGTTGGCATTTTGGTATTCATCCCAATCCCTAAAGTTAGGCAGCCAAAAAATCAGAGTACGAGGGTTGGATCCAGGCGGTCCCGGGACAGGGGGAACTCTGTGTGCACGCTCCACTGTAAAATACGGCGAGAACTGCGCAGCCGGCAGCAAACCCCTCAGTAGCTCCTCTACAAATACCGTGGGATTTTTCCCCTCCGCACCTTCTGGCATGCCAACGATCTGGAGATTGTTCCTCCGGTTCCTATTTTCCACGTCGTCGAATTTATATTCCAACGCTCGGACCTTGTCTGTAGGGTACGGATCGATGCTGTATGCTCCCTGACAGTGTCTTCCGCCAATCCCACACGCTGCTCCGCTTCCGAAACCCGTGTACGGAGTTTGTCAAAGTCCTGTCGGATGAGGCTAACATCCAGCTGTACTGCCTCTATTTTGTTGGTCAGGGCAGTTTGACATGTGGCTATCGCAGCCATTACTTCCTGAAAGCCAAGCCGCTGCTCAGCCGTCTGCTCCTCCATCTCTGTGACGCCATATTTCTTGCGTGCCTGGGGGAGACTTCCACGTGGGGAGCCGCTTGCGGGGCTGTATCCTCCTCTCCCGGTGGAAAACGAAGCTTCTTCCCCCTGTGCCTTGTTCTGTATGGCATCCGGATCAGTGCTAGGTAGTTTATAGCAAGAAAGTCAATCAGGAGTAAGGATAAAGAACGAATCTCCAGCAGAGCTCTAGAACCTGCGTCCTCTCAGATCGCCATCTTGGCCACGCCCCCCATCATCGTTCATATTTACATAACAATGTGAAGCAAATGCACTTTTACTGCACAAGGGTTTATAGCCTTACCTACAGTGTTACTAATTATTTTAACTCATATGTTATGTTTGAGAAATGCACCTGTGGCTCTACAGCATGGGTGCTCAAAATGTTGCCCTCCAGCTGTTGCAGAACTACAAGTCCCATCATGTCGCTGCCTTTGGGAGTCATGCATGTAACTGTCAGCCATGCAATGCCTCATGGGACTTGTAGTTCTGTAACAGCTGGAGGGTCACAGGTTGAGCACCCATGCTCTACAGTAAGGCTTCATGTACACTGCAGCTGATAAACAGAGATTTAGGTGCAGTTTGTTGTCTTTTTCAGCAGCCCCTGAACTCTCCACTGCTTTCTGTACATGTACACTCTGTGGTTTATAGGAGTTTAGAGGCAGTTGGGTTTATTGGCATTTTTTTGAAAGCAGATAAATCACGTTCAGGGCAGTAGTTTACTGGCATTTCAAAAGCTAAATGCTTGTAACTGCTTGTAAACTCGTGTAAAAGCTGTAACCCGAGTTTATGCACATTTTCGTTTATGAACGTTTTTAAAGAGGAACATGTAAGATATGGCAAAAACACAATTTTCACCACATGCTGTTGCCTGCAAAAAGGGGAGAGGGAGAGAGAGACGGGCAGAGAGAGAGAGACAAACACAGAGACAGAGAGAATCCATAGTTAAAGCACACTGCTCTGTCTTCTCTCCCAGAATGGGTGAAATAGTAAATACCTGTTTTCCATGCATTGTGGGAATTTGGGATTGTCTCCAGATGTTATCTTTAAGCCTGGGTTCACACTGCTGCGATCTCAGACTGCAGGTGCCGACCACATGCAATGTCTGTGCAATGCAAGTTCAGCCATACAACTTTCGCATCGGATTCACACTGAAAATAGTGCAGGGACTTGTTTTTCCCCGCACTCTAGAATCGGATCACATGGGTGTTCTCACCTATGCGATCCGATACCTGTGCAAGTTCACAGTTCGCACTGCGATCTGTGAACTAAACTGGGGTGTTATTAATTTTAATGACATCCTCAGCAGTGTGCAGAAGCCAATGTTGAATTGTCTGCGGGAGAGGAGCAATGCGGGAACCGGCGCTGGAATCATGCTGGTTCCTACATTGCACTAGTGTGAACCCTTCTAACCTCAAATGCTCATAACTGCTGCTAAACTCGCATAAAGCGAGTCGGTTATCAGCTGTCAGTTTCCAGCGTTCAGAAGAAGTTTTCAACTGCCCTGTGTACATGAGACCTAATAATAATGTATCTGAGCAGTTATATTAGCCTATGCCTTCCTAAATATGCAGGTTTCCTGCTTGGCAGTACTGTAAAGGCTTGTACTGTACTCATTCTATTCTACTGCAGTTCTATCATGCTAATTTAAAACATACTATGCAGTCACTAAACTGTGAAAAACCCACAACCCAATATGTAGCTAGAGACTACTTTATATCGGCTACCAAGACTTTATTGTTTTAAGGAAGTCGTTTATTAATGGCAAATGTTACCTTTTTACTGGAAATAATGTGATTTGATAGTGCTATAACATGCTCTATATATTCCCATGAAGTTTGAATTTTTGAGAATGTCAAGTGCACCTGTCAATATTAGTTTTATAGGAATCAATGAAGCCAGTGTCAGCTTCGCCAAATCATGTTGTCATATTAAAGCGTAACTTCAGTCATTTTTTTCAACTTTCCATCTATTAAATCTTCTGCCCTTGTTGTTTTAACTTTGGATAATAGAACATTTTTTTTCTGCCAGTAAATACCTTATACAGCACATTTTCTGTTTCGTGTCTGGAAAAAAGCCTAGGCCTATGACAACATGCACAGCTCGCTCTCACACTTGTGAGAGTTTGCCAGGAAGGGAGGGGGGATGAGTCATAAGAGGGCCAATGAGAGCTGCAGAGCTGGAGGTGTGTGTCTGTGTAAATCCAGGAAGTGAACAGTGAACAGCTTCAGCTGCCCACAGTTAAAATGATTGCTGCCAGACTCAGTGGAGGGAGATTTCTGCAGCATATTTGGCAAGTACAGAATCACAAAGTGGATGAAAGGAAGCTTCAGAGTGGCAAAGATGTTTTGATTACAAATTATGTGAGCAGACTGCAGTTCCTCTTTAAGTTACAAAAATTGACCCATTTTCCATAGAGAAAAAAAGTCACTTAATTTCTTGCCACTGCGAACATTATAGTAGTTTTAAAACATTTGATAATTCAGGGATTTAGTTATTCAATTCCCATAGACCCTCTCTAGTAGACTTACAGTAAGGAAGGAAGACCAGTAAAGCACAATCACTCCATTACTAAGCAGGAAGCATAGTGTGCATAGATAATGAGCAAATATTACTGCCCTCTCCTATGTATATACTGTAATTACAAACTATGCCTAGGAACCTTTTTTTTTTTTTTTTAAGCTCGCAGGAGCAGGGCCCTCCTAACCCTCTTGTATTGAATTGTATTGTTGCTGTATTGTCTGTCTTCAAATTGTAACGCACTGTGCAAACTCTTGGTGCTATATAAATCCTGTATAATAATAATGCACATTAATAAGACTATTTACATTAAGCTGATCTCTTTCATAGTATGGATTTAAGTGTGTAACGGGCATTTTTTTTTTTTTCTTTTTCCAGCGATTATTTTGAGGGGTGGTTAAGGGACAGCCTGGAGGTTTGTTTTGAGTCATATGAAGAATAATGCACTCTGATGCTGGTGCAGCACATGTGCACTGATGGGATCTTAATCAGTTCAAGTTGAGCTGTGATTTCATGCATGCTATGTGCATAGTCACAGCTGAATGATCAGGCCTGTCTGTAAAGCAGCTATATTCATTATTTTCTTTGCAAATCAGAGCATTTAAAAAGGGTAAAACAGCAATAAAAATAATGAAACTGACATTAAAATCAAAAATCTTTACACTTGTTCATGGTGTGATGATTCTTCACAATTACTGTAAAAACCTGATTTTCTTGTGTTTGTTGATAATACCTGATCCACCTTTTCTATATCTAGCTAATTACAAAATCTTTAAAAACAATTCTATATCTCTTACCACCACACCATCTCTGTTTTTCACATAAAAATGATTTATACTTGTCTATATTTTGTGAAAACCTTGTTCAAACAATCTTTCCTCCCAAGAATTTGTCAGTTTATGGGTAAGTCTATATTGCCATAGACTGAAGATGGTCACTGACTTGGTAATCATCTCATGTCTATGACCAGGCTAAGTCTGTTTTATAGATAAGTGATCATATATTTTTTCTATTTTCCTCCAGAGTGAAAGTAGCAGCAGTAGCAATATCTCCACCATGTTGGTGACACGGGATTACACAGCAGTGAAGGAGGATGAAATTAATGTCTACCAAGGAGAGGTGGTTCAAATTTTGGCAAGCAACCAGCAGAGCATGTTTCTGGTGTTCCGAGCTGCCACCGATGACTGCCCTGCAGCTGAAGGCTGGATTCCAAGTTATGTCCTAGGCCATACAAGTTCTGCCACCACTGATATGTTTGATGGGACAATGAAGTGGGTAGTTGGCTGAGAAAGGTAGCAATAAAAGTAAATGTTTTATTTATGTTTGAGTGATAATGCAAAAATATTGTACATATGTGGTAATAACTTGCTATTTAAACATTCTGAATAATTGCAGACAAGCACCTTATGGATGTTTGTTGTCTTTTGCTTATACTGATTTTATGTAATGTTGCAAATAACTTTCTGTACAACAAGGGCAAATACAATTGAATAATTAAAAATGGAATGCAAGCCCCCATTAGATGAATTGATTATTGAAACAGCATTTTACAATAAAAACAATCAAACCTGTTTTTTTATTTATGTATTTTTTGCTGAATCAAATTAATTTTTGTATAGGAATTTTGGTGCAATCTAATCACTATAAGAGTATTTACATAGACACAGCTAGATCTGAGGATGTTGAACAAAAAAGGTAGTTCAAACTGCAATATTCATTTATTGTTAGGGTTACGTAAATGTATATAAATGACACACTAAACCATATTTACAAATCAATGTACACTATTAAGTACACTGGGTTACATGATATTTACAAGTTACACACAAAACCATATTTACAATACAATGTACAGTACAAGCACGATGTTTACCTCTCAGCTTCAGGGGTTCTTGTGTGTCCCAGCACAAAGAGAAATCACATCTTCAATTCATCATATTCCCCTTTTTTTTTCTGTACAGTGGCTAAAATAATGCACCCTAATGGTCATTATATTTAGCAAATGTTTATTGGGTGCAGCCTGATTAGAGTATTGAAAAAAGGCTTCTGTTTACAACCAATGTGAGACACCATAAGGATAAACAATGGGCAGACCTTTGAAGTGGAAAAATATTCACAGTAAAACCAACAGGGAAGCTAGGAATGGTTTGATGCTGAAACACTCAATGGTTTAAATATATTCCCATATAACTAACATATATTTCTAATTACAATATTTACATCTGTTAATGGTGATTTCACATAAAGTAATTTTCTAGCAGATAGTAAAAAGGTCAGGTCTGAGCATGTAGAAAGCCAAAAGAGGGTATGTGCCCCAAGGGGGATATTATGGGCAGTACAACACCAGGAAATAATTATATGGTGCAAGAATAGAATACAGTAGTATTGTTTAAAAAGATTATCACAAAGTTTTTATTGTTTACAAAATATGCACAATATCTATAAACATAGAATCAATATAAGATCAAAGAGATGGAGGAGACAACAATCAATTGTGATCTAACTGCTATAGTGTTGTAATAGATCATCCCAGTAGACCCAAGGGTCAGCTCCCTGGAGTGAAAATAAAACAGCACAGGACACTCTACATGTTTCGGAATAACAAAGAAAGACTCAGTTCTTTCTATAGTGTAGTTTCATTCCTCAGGAGTTTCAAAGAAGCAGTTAGTTTTGATGTGTTTCTAAAAAGGGAAAAATATATATAAATGTGTATGAGTAAGTGTATGGCACCAACATATAACATAAAAAAAAAAAAATTCATCTGAGAATTTGAGACTGTTAACTTCCAACACAGCACAAGGACATCATAGGATCTCAATCAGCTCTTTTCCGACCTCTCCCAATTAACCATATCAAAAAGACGTGCAATGAAACCACTACTTATGGAATTACAGCGACATAAAATTACCTATCAATGGGGTTTCCCATTCTCTATTCGCTTTAGTTACCAGGGTTCAAGACATACCTGCAGTTCACCAAAAGAACTTCAAAAGGCACTTCAAGACCTACACCTGATTGATGACCTACCATCCACTTCTGCCTCACGTAGAAGAGCAACTTCATCCTCCTCTCCACGAAATTCATCTCAGTCCCAAGAAACAACTGGAATGCAGCAATCCCACAAGAGAGGGCGCTTTGCTTCTCCACCTCAAGAACAAGAAGATTCCATGGACTGATTAGTTAATCCTATAATCCTCCTCTTCATAATCACAATTTAGCAGCGATTTTTGAAAGATCTCTGCTGTGTTTGACTTTTTCTCTTTTTTTTTTTTTTTTATAAATTAATTAATTTTTATTTATTTATGTATTTATTTCTTTTAATTAATTAATTTATTTTTATTTATTTATTTATTTATTTATTTTAATTCATTCATTAATTTATATTTATTTATTTTAATTAGTTAATTAATTTATTTATTTTATATAAACAACCTATGCTACCATATTATTTTTCATAAATGAACACCAATTTATTGGACTGTTTTCTATCACATATGCATAGAAACATAGTTTACTTTAGTTTATTTTACTTTATTATATCTGGTTTAATTTGTTACAATAATATAAGCTCTCATTTGCGGGTTTAGAGTTTGGGATCAGGTTAAATACCTGGATCCAGATTTCAGATATATGTATATATATATATATGTATGTGTGTATGTATATATATATATATATATATATATATATATATGTGTATGTGTACTATGTGTATGCGCATGTATGTATGTATGTATATGTGTCTGTATATGTATGTGTATGTATGTGTGTATGTATGTATATGTAGGTGTATCTATGTGTATGTATGTATGTATGTGTGTATATATATATATGTATATATATATGTATGTGTATATATATATATGTGTATGTATGCTATTGTGTATGTGTTTATATATATATATATATATATATATATATATATATATATATATATATATATATATATATATATATATTTATTTATTTATTTTTAAGTTGAATTCATCATATTTAGGCACGAAAACCCAAATAGTCGATGTAATATCCCTAATTACATACTATATGTTTTCCCAATTGATTTATAATAGTTAGTTTGACTAATACAGAACTGGGTTTGATTTAGTTTCAATTGCTCACATGTCCCTTCCTAGCTTCCAGTCTTCCTGGTTTATACCTTAATCCCTCTCGTAGCTCATTCCCACTTATATAACTGTTAGGTTAGACTGTCCATTAGTACGTACTATATGTATATTCCCCCTTTGCTTTAGGAAAATATAAGACATTTGGAGCTATTTTATTATACCCGGCAGGTTATAATTATTCATCTTCATGATGTTTTTTTTTATAGGCGGTTCTCCCACACGCAGATGTTCCGTGTGCTCCACCTTACCTCCCTCGACTCCCCACTCTTATTATGTGGGTGGTCGACGTAGGCCCTCTATCCCCTGATGGGGAGTTGTATCCCCAATCACGGGTAATTTTTGACGCTATTTACAATCAGATTTTAAAAATATATTGTATTATTTCTTACGGTTCTTACTTTTCATTCACTCTAGTCTATCCTGGATTTCCTTCCTCCTTGCTTTCCTTCAGGTCCACACAGGTCATTCCATACAGCCAAAGAACATCAAGAGTCTGTAAGTATCATTTCCTAGCTCAGCTGCCATGGCACCATTAAACATATTAACCCTGAATGTTCAGGGTCTCAATATACCGCAGAAAAGAACGAAAGCTTTCCGTTCGTTTCATGCAAACAAAGCACACATAGTGTGCCTACAAGAAACACACTTTACGACAACTTCTACACCTAAATTTGTAAGCTCCTTTTATCCGCAAGTATTCTCAGCTTCAGCCACTACTAAACAACGTGGAACACTCATAGCCTTCCACCGCACCACTCCATTTACACTCCATTCTGAAATAAAAGACCCTGAAGGGAGATATTTAATTCTTTTGGGACATATAATGGATACAGAAATAACTATTGTGTCATGAAAAATGATAAAAAAATAAAGAGGTAGCGGGACTTTTTATATAGACACTCGGGAGCGGGAATAAAATTAATAGCTTTTATTGGAATCAAATGGTTATAGAGTTTCTGTATTCGAATAATTCAATGCATGATGCTATATATAAAACCATTCGTACAACTACTACAATTCATTGAAACCAGAAGAGATATACATACATACATATTCCAACAAGGAATCAATACATAATACATAATATAAAAACATTTAGAGCATGGTTACATGATTGAATGGAAAAATTGGAGAACAAAGAGAAAAGGGAGGGTTTTAAATCGTAGGGGGCAAAAAACAAATTATTATGGAACGGCCTGGTCAGATGCATCAATGTGTACACTAGGTTGTTGTTGGCTCTACGCGTTTCAAGGTATTTAACCTATCATCAGGAGCAAGGAACCATAGTGATAATCTAAAAATTGAAGGAAAAATATTTAATTGAAAATATGAGGGAAAAAAGAAAAAAAGGAAAAAAGAAAAAAGAAAAGGAAAAAAAGGAAAAGGGGAAAGAAGGAGAGAAAAAGCTCAGAACAGGCAGGGAGGGTCCTCCCTGATGGGCCCGAACTGCCTGTGCACTTACATGTGTGGTCCACACAGTGGCGGTGCGGCCACGAAACGCACAGGCCAGGCCAAATATGCCATGCACGGGAGCTGAGGGGACATGTCGCAACGGGCAAAACACAGGAATGGACGACGTCCCGCAGGAGTGTCATTGTAGATGGTGGTGAAACAAAAAAACCAAATCTGTAAAGGAAAAGAAAATTATGTGGCTGTGAAGTGGATGTGGGGCAAAAGTGAAAGGGAGTGGGTGAAGAGAGAGAGATGTAGAGCAAGGGAAGGAATAAGTGGGGTGGAAAAAGATTAGTGTGAATGGCAAAAAAATGTGAGGACATGGAAGGGGTGGAGGGAATAAGAATGTTTTTATATTATGTATTATGTATTGATTCCTTGTTGGAATATGTATGTATGTATATCTCTTCTGGTTTCAATGAATTGTAGTAGTTGTACGAATGGTTTTATATATAGCATCATGCATTGAATTATTCGAATACAGAAACTCTATAACCATTTGATTCCAATAAAAGCTATTAATTTTATTCCCGCTCCCGAGTGTCTATATAAAAAGTCCCGCTACCTCTTTATTTTTTTATCATTTTTCATTCAACCGGGATGGAGGGGGGGACCTGAACGGCACCCCTATACCTCATATAAAGTCCCACTAATTCCCTCATTTTTTTCCCAATTATTATTAACTATTGTGTCATATTACGCACCCAATAAACAACCTATACCTTTTCTCACCCATCTTTTACAAGTAGTATCTACACACAAGATGGGAACACTTGTCGTATGCGGAGATTCTAATCAGGTCCTCCTCCCGTTTCTGGACAAATCACCATACACTCCTCCTCGAAGTCCAACTAAGATAACTCTCTCCCAACTTCTTTCTAAACATAAATTGGTAGATTCTTGGAGAGAATGTAATCCGACTAAAAGGAAATACACTTATTATTCATACCCACATCAAACATTCACTCGCATTGACCATATATTTCTAACAATAGGTATGATCCCAGAGTTACTTACATCACATATAATCCCCATCCCATGGTCTGATCATAACGCAGTCCTTACTACCATCACTTCCACTATACCCAAAAATCATGACCCTACTTGGTACCTCCCAGATATATTACTCAAACACTCGTCGCATAGTTTAATAATTGAACAAGCACTAAAAGAATATTTAACACACAACAAAAGTCCTGACATTTCCCCAATAACATTGTGGGAAGCACATAAACCTGTGCTGCGTGGCACCTTACAAAGGCAATTCGCATTATTCAAACGGGAACGCAGGAATCTTGCAAGAAAATTAGAAACTGAATTTAACTCTTCCTTTATAGCTTTCCAAGATAATCCAACGCCGCTTACCAAAAGTCGTCTAGAAAAAGCACATCTGGAATATGACTTGTTCCTCACAGAATCCGCGGATAAGTATCTAAAACGCTCTCGACATGCCTTCTACATGAAGTCCAATAAATTTGGTACTTTTATGGCACGCGCACTTAAGTCATTAAACAAATCTTTTAAGCCAATTAGACTTAAATTGTTTAATGATACATACACTAGTAATCCCACTAAAATTGTTCACAAATTTCGCTCCCACCTAACCTCCCTATACTCAGAAACAAATAAATTTAATACCATTGAAGCCGATGCCTTCTTCTCAGATATCTCCATACCCAAGATGTCTAACACCCAAAAGACTATACTCGAAGCACCCATCACTGTGAATGATGTCACCAAAGCAATCAAAGAATTAAAACTAAACAAAAGACCAGGTCCTGATGGATATTCTGCATTATACTATCGTACTTTTTCAGACATCCTCTCCCCTATTTTGGCCGATGCTTTTAATTTCTTACTAGAAGGTAAATCCTTCAGACAGGAATCATTGACCGCAACTATATGTATGATCCCTAAGCCTCATTCTGACGACACATCCTGTAATAACTACCGTCCCATTTCCTTATTAAATTTGGATATCAAACTATTAGCAAAGATTTTAGCGGCCCGCCTCAATGGAATTATAGGTAATCTTATACATTGTGATCAAGTAGGCTTCATGCCTACACGCCAAGCAGGCGATAATGTCCGTAGAGCGGTTCTTTTGGTACACATTGCTAAAACACGCCGTATTCCTTCATGCTTTATATCTCTGGATCTTAAAAAAGCCTTTGATTCCATCTCTTGGCCCTACTTACATTACTCACTTCAGAAATGGGGTTTTGGCCCTAACTTTATAACTTGGATCACTGCATTGTATAATAAACCAAAAGCATACATTAAGTATGCAGGTTACAAATCTGACCCCTTTAATATAGAAAAAGGCACAAGGCAAGGATGTCCACTCTCCCCCCTTTTATTTGCCCTCTTAATAGAACCGCTTGCCCTTTCGATTCGATCAGATCCCAAAATTACCGGAATAGAACTAGGAGGATATCAACATAAACTTTGTCTGTTTGCAGACGATATCCTCCTATTTCTATCATCCCCACAGGTCTCAGGACCTAATCTCCTCCCCATCCTCAATAGGTTTGCTGCTTTTTCAGGCTTATCAATTAACCCTAAAAAATGCTTAGCATTAAATATTTCCCTATCTAATCTGGAATTAAATTCAGCAAAGGTAGGACTTCCGTTTACCTGGGCGGAAAAATCAATACCATATCTAGGGATTCATCTTACGGCTTCTTTATCAGATCTTTTCTCAGCAAATTATCCACTGATTCTCAAAAATGTAACAAACCTGCTGAAATCTTGGTCTCTACTTCCATTATCATGGTTTGGTAGAATTAACGCAATAAAGATGACAATCCTGCCTAAGTTACTATATCTGTTTAGGGTTTTACCAATTTAAATTCCCGCTTATTATCTACGACTCTTACAGAAAAAAGCAATTCCATACATATGGGGGGCATCCAAACCACGCATACCTTTGCACACACTTTATCTTCCCAAAGCTAATGGAGGCTTAGGTGTACCAAACTTTGCAACATATTACAAGGCAGCTCATATTGCTAGCCTAACTAAATATCACGACAGGAAATCCCATTATGGGTTTCAATTGAAGCTACTGAATGTGATCCTTTATCAATCTCGAACCTGCTTTGGCTGCATCCTAAAGATCGTAAAGGTTTACGAAACCCCATCACCAAACATTTCATTTCTTTATGGGACAGTCTTCAATCCAAACACAAATTACAATCTACACATAAACCCCTTCTCTCATTCTTAAAAAACCCCGCTTTTTATCCTGCTTGGACTGCTCCCAAATCCTTTCGAGAATGGTCATCCAGGGAAATCTTGAACATACATAAATTTGTCACTAATACATCTTTCATCCCTTTTCCAACCCTTTGTGAAAACTACGGCATACCTCAATCGGAACTATTCCGATACCTGCAAATTAAAAACTTTTTCACTCCTTTTATAAGCTCTGACACTCCTCTCACACACTTTACTGCGTTTGAATCTATCTGCAGGAAAGATCCCCACACAAAAGGCTTGATTTCCTTACTTTATTCACATTTAATAGTTCAACCTGAACTGGATAAACCCTCTTATGTCCAGAGATGGGAGGAGGACCTGGGTCGAACGCTCGACACTACAGAATGGGATCAAATCTGGTCATCTACCAAATCAGCCTCCCCAAATATTATTGAGGTAGAGGCTAATTATAAAGTATTGACAAGATGGTACCTTGTACCAACTAGGGTTGCAAAATATGTACCAACCTGTTCCGCGCAATGTTATCGTGGTTGTTCAGAGCCAGGCACACAACTACACATCTGGTGGACATGCCCAATAGCACAAACCTTTTGGAAAGAGATCTTTAAAATGGCCTCCATAATGTTTGGTTTGCAACTACAGCCTGATCCTGCTACCGCATTACTTAATCTGAAACCAGGATCGCTAACTTTGATTCAATTTAAACTATTTGTACAACTTCTAACAGTAGCTAAGCAAACTTTGGCAAAGGCATGGCGGTCCCCGACATTGGTAGTGGCTGAGACGAAGAATAGGATGACTAACGCCATGATTCATGCCAAAATGGTAGCCATTGACAACGCTCTGCTTCCCAAATTTGAAAAACAATGGCACCCATGGATAATACATCATTTACCATCTAACTTTGATGAGAATGTTCTACTGCCATGGTAGCTGAGTTGCAATGATTCAAGCTGATATATAAAAAACGCACAGACTTCATGATGGATCTCAATCCAACCCTGTGGACCCTCTCCTTTCTTTGTTCTACTCTTTCTTTCCTTTCTCTTCTTCCCTATCCACTTTCCGATCCTGAAGCTCTTTTACTAGTAGATTGTAGTCTCCTTCAGACATTTCTGACATAGCTCAAGTTGTGGGCACAAGTACCATTTAAAGATCTACTTACTCTTTAATAGCCCCTACTTAAGTATTCTACACCTTATCCAGGTTATACCCAATTACCCCAATTTATATGTTATGTAATAATCTATTATTGACTAATAATTTTAGCATCTTATCTTTACCACAATATGTTTACTCATATATTCGTTATCTACTTATTTATATACTCAATAAAAACTTTTTGACAAGGAAAACTGGATAAAAGACCGAATTCAGAGATAATGATTCTTACTCTGAATGGTCTAAGGTTATCAGTGGTGTACCCCAAGGTTCAGTGTTGGGAGCCTTACTTTTTTTATATATTTATTAATGATATAGGGTCTGGGATTAAAGGTACCATTTCAGGGTTTGCAGATGACGCCAAGCTGTGCATTGGAATAATGAACTTACAGGATGTCTCCAATTTACGAGCTAACCTCAATGTACTGTTTAATTGGGCAACTAAGTGGCAGATGAGGTTTAATGTTGATAAATGTAAATTTATGCACTGTAAATAAATGTAAAGAATATGCATGCATCATACATACTAGGGGGGAGTACAACTGGGGGAATCAATGGTGGAGAATGATCTGGGTGTTTTGGTAGATCATAAACTTAAAGGGTCAATATCTCGTGTATAAAAACTGCGCTTTAGGACAAGCCTGTATGGCAAAAGAACACAGGTTGCTGCCCCCCTTGTACAGAGTACCAACAATGGGTGCCCTGCTAATCATACATAAATTATCAAAAAATGGGTATAGTTGGCGCTACCTCAAGAACCTAAATGTTAGGTATGTACAGGAATAAGCCTTGTAAGCTGATTAACTTATTATACTCTTGCACATAATCATAGCAATAATCATCCTAAAATCCCTTCCCCATAAGATTGTGTTGATGTGGGGATAAGATAAACTATATAGGTGTATCCACACTAATATAATAGCTAATTATGTGCAATATTAGGACCAATTCCACTATATGTATCAATATGCACTAAGACGGTTAAATACAGGCATACACCCAATAGAAAACCTGAAGGCTATATCTCAATTGGTGCAATTTTCAAACATACCATGTACTTCATACATCCCCATACATAAGCATCTACATAAACCGCACGGATGGTATGCATCAAGGGGTGGAAATTGCTCAGAAAACACTACTAATATTACATATATTACACCTGGATCAGACTACATTAATCACAAGCCATATATGCACCAGTTTAGAAATGGAAATCGCATATCGCATTGCAGTACATAATTTAGGACCTGCAGCAGTTACATCTCAATAGAGTACAATAGTCCCATATAAAATCACTACGTCAGGTCAGGAACTCTCAGGGGTGACTTTGGTGCAGAAAAAGTTGTCTGGTGACTTTTGTGTTCCCCCTTCTGGTTGCCTACTCACCAGCTCCCGGACCCCCGGCAGGGGTAGTACGCCTGTAGTTTTTATAGATGGAACTCTCCGCTTTCTGCGATGGATGTCTCTGGTGTATCCTGATTGGTAGAGGTATTATGATACCCTCGTGCATCAAAAAATAAAAAGAGCTTCCATAGCGTGATAAAGTAAAAAAACTTTATTTTACTTAAAAAGCATGTATTAAACAAAAACGATCCCAAAAACTTATGTATTCCTGCCCAGTTTATCGCTGGGACAGGATAACAACAGTTCCCCGACAGATACAGCAAAAAACAGTTTAAAAAGGTCACTATATCCAGAGCATATATCGAGCTGGGGGATATGACAGCTTTTAGATTTTAGGATGCCTATTGCTATGATTATGTGCAAAAGTATAATAAGTTAATCAGCTTACAAGGCTTATTCCTGTACATACCAAACATTTAGGTTCTTGAGGTAGCGCCAACTATACCCATTTTTTTATATTTTATGCATAAACTTAAAGGGGTTGTAAAGGTTCGTGTTTTTTCACCTTAATGCATCTTATGCATTAAGGTGAAAAAACACCTGTCAGTGACCGGCCCCCCAGCCCCTCCATTTTACTCACCTGAACCCTTGAACCTATCCCACGGGAACGTGCCGTCTCTCTGCTAGGGGGTTCTCAACTGTTGATTGGATAGATTGATAGCAGCGCAGCCATTGGCTCTCGCTGCTGTCAATCAAATCCAATGACCCGGTGGGCGGGGCCGAGTCCTGCATTCGGCGTCTATGGACGCCCACAAGGTAACCCCCCGGGAGAGCGCTTCTCCCAAGGGGTTATCTGATGCATGGAGGAGCCGAGAGAGCCGCCGAGGGACTCCAGAAGACCAGGTTCAGGGGCACTCTATGCAAAAGAGTGTTTGATATGTTTGTTATTTTAAAAAAAAAAGTGAACCTTTAGTGGCACTTTAACAATAGCACGCAATGCCAAGCCGCAGTTTCCAAAGCAGGCAAAGTTCTTTCTTGTGTTGAGCGGTATGGACTCCAGAGAGAGAGAGATAATTTTGCAAAAATCTGTAAAAAATCATTAGTAAGATCTCATCTGGAATATGCAGTTTTGGGCACCAGTTCTCAAAAAGGATATTGGGGAACTGGAGAAAGTGCAAATAAGAGCAACCAAATTGATCAGAGGCATGAAAGAGCACAGCTATGAGGATAGATTAGAAATACATGTTGATCATACCCCCGATCTTCTTAATCTCCTCTTTTCAGGAGAGAAAAAATTCAGTTCCTTCAAACCAGTGGTAGGCAACTTGGGGCCCTCCAGATGTTGCAGAACTATAAGTCCCATCATGCCTCTGGGAATAGTTGTAACTGCCAGCCTTGCAATACCTCATGGGAAATGTAGTTCCACAACAGCTGGAGGACCCCAGGTTGCCTACCCCTGGATTAAAGGAACTGAATTTATTCTCTCCTGAGAATAGATTAGGGGGGGGGGGGGGTATGATCAACATGTATAAATACATAAGTGGTCCATATAGTGAACTTGGTGGTGTGTTATTCACTTTAACCACTTCAGTCCTGGAAGATTTGCCCCCTTAATGACCAGGCCATTTTTTATGATTCGACACTGCGTCGTTTAAACTGACAATTGCATGGGCGTGCGACTTTGTATAAAAACAAAATTGATGTTCTTTTTTTCCCCACAAATAGAGCTTTCTTTTGGAGATAATTAATCACCTCTGCAATTTTTAGTTTTTGCGCTATAAACAAAAAAGAGCGACAATTTTGAAAAAAAAAACAATATTTTTTACTTTTTTCTATAATAAATATCCCCCCAATTTTAAAAAAAAAAACAAATTTCTTTCTCAGTTTAGGCCAATATGTATACTTCTACATATATTTGGTAAAAAAAAAAAATCACAATAAGGGTATATTGATTGGTTTGCGCAAAAGTTATAGCGTCTACAAAATAGGGGCTATATTTCTGGCATTTTTATTATAATTTTTTTTTTTTTTTTACTAGTAATGGTGGTGATCTGCGATTTTTATCAGGACTGCGACATTGTGGGGGACAGATCACACACTTTTTTAAGACCATTGACATTAATACAGCGATCAGTGCTATAAAAATGCACTGATTACTGTATAAATGACACTGACGGGGAAGGGGTTAACAGTAAGGGGCAATCAAGGGGTTAACTGTGTGTCCTATGGAGTGATTCTAACTGGGAGGGGGATGGGACTGCCTGGGTGAGGAGACTGATCATTGTTCGTACTAAGTATGAGCAACAGATCAGTCTCCTCTCCCCCAACAGCACGGAGATCTGTCTGTTTACATTGACAGATCTCCATTCTGTCTCTGTGTGGCACGAACACGGGTGCCTGGCGGTCATCGCGTGCGCCCCCTAGTGGTCTGAAAGCGAGCTGATGTAAAGCTGGGGAGCCAACCTGTCGCAGGATAACTGCGACGACTGGTCGGGAAGTGGTTAAGATCATCACAGAGGACAAGGGGGCACTCTTTACGTCTGGAGTAAAAGATTTAATCTCCAAATACAGAAAGGTTTCTTCACAGTAAGAGCTGTAAAAATGTGGAATAGACTCCCTCAAGAGCTGGTTCTGACTAGCTCAGTAGCTTGCTAAATTTTGAAAAAAAAAATGCATTTTTCTTTGTTTGTTATAAAATTATGCAAATCATACATTTTTCTTCTTAAATTTTGGCCAAAAGTTATACTGCTAAATATCTTTGGTAAAAAATAACCCAAATCAGTGTATATTATTTGTTTTTTGTGAAGGTTATAGAGCTATGGTGCAAACCATTGAAAATTAATCACACCTGATGTACAGCCTCTCATTTCTTGAGACACTAACAAGCCAGGAAAGTACAAATACCCCCCCCCCCCAAATGACCAGTTTTTGGAAAGTAGACGTTCCAAGGTATTTAGTAAGAGGCATGGTGAGTTTGCTGAAGTTGTCATTTTTTCTCACAATTCTTTGCAAAATAATTTGTTTTTTTCACAAAATTGTCATATTAACAGGTTATATGACAATTTATATGACATACAGAGGCCCAACATTGAAGTAGCACCTTCAGGCATTCTAGGAGCATAAATTACACATCTCATTGCTCAACCACCTATTACACTTTTGAAGGCCTTGGAGGCATAATGAGTCTTTTGAACATGTCATTTTTTTTCCAATGTGTTTTTTCCAACACATAGCAAAAATGACACCCCAAAATACATTTTGCTACTCCTCCTGACTCTGGTGATACCACATATGTGACACTTTTACACAGCCTGGTCACATACAGGGGCCCAACATTGAAGTAGCACCTTCAGGCTTTCTAGGAGCATAAATTACACATCTCATTTCTCAACCACCTATTACACTTTTGAAGGCTCTGGAGCACCAGGACAATGGAAACGCCCACAAAATGACCCTATTTTGGAAAGAAAACGCCCCAACGTATAATCTATGAGGCATAGTGAGTCTTTTGAACATGTCATTTTTTTCCACAAGTTTTTGGATAATGTGGGGAAAAAAATGAAACCGCATTTTTTTTTTTCTTTACACAAAGTTGTCCATTTATAAGATATTTCCAACACATAGCATGTACATAGCAAAAATGACACCCCAAAATATATTCTGCTACTCCTAAGTATGGCGATGCCACATATGTGAGACTTTTACACAGCCTGGCCACTTACAGAGGCCCAACATCCAAGGGGCACCATCAGGTGTTCTAGGGACATAAATTACACATCTAATTTTCTGACAACCAATCATATTTTTAACACATAACATGTACATACAAAGAATTAGACCCCAAAATACATTCTGCTAAACAAAGGGTTAAATAGATTACCTGTGGTTTTAGTAGTGCAGTTCTCCACAGGAGAGCATTGGTCCAGGCAGCAGGCTGGGACGTGGTCAGTGACAGCGAACAGAATTGTCCAGGCAGCAGGCCTGGACTGAGAGCCTGAGACGGCCGCTCATCGCCCCTTCACAGCTCAGCGCTCCAGTGAGCATGGAGGAGCAGAGAGGAGAACTGAGCAGAGGCGCCGGGGGACAGATGCAGCATCGGACTGATGCTGCATCCACCTAGGTAAGTATGAATGGGCAAAAAAAAAACATTTCTCTTTTAAATACTTTCTTCAGCTCTGTGTATACAAAGGAGCATGGGGGAGCTCATGTCCATAATGGGGATGGTATTGACACAGTCCCAAATGATCCACAATGGCTCAAAAGTGATATGGTACAGAAATATTTAGACAGAATAAAGGTGGACAAAGCACACCTGGACCAGATGGCATCCACCCATGGATCCTAAAAGTATTGAGCTCTGTCATTTCAAAGCCATTGTTTCTAATTTTTAGGGATTTATTCATGACTACAATAGTACCACTGGATTGGCATAGGGCCTATATTTAAAAAGGGATCAAAGTCTTTACCAAGTAACTATAGACTTGTTAGTTTAACTTCTATAGTCGGGAAGATACTGGAGAGTTTAATAAAAGATGGCATAGATGAGTTCTTGATGGAAAAAATATTTTAAGCAATAGCATGGATTCAGGAAAGAGAGATGTCCAACAAACCTGATTTCTTGTTATGAAGAGGTAAGTAAAACCTTGGACAGAGAGGGTGGTGGTGGACGTAGCATACTTGGATTTTGCAAAAGCGCTTGACACAGTTCCCACACACGGCTAATGTATAAGGTAAAGTCTACAGCTTGGGAAGATCAGTTTGTAAATGGATAGAAAACTAGCTAAAAGACAGAATTAAGAGGGTAGTGGTTAATGATTCTTATTCTGAATGCTCTAAGGTTATCAATGGTGTTATCAATGGTTATCAAGGTTCAGTGTTGGGACCCTTACTTTCTAATGTATTTATAAATTATATAGGGTCTGGTATTAAAAGTACCATTTCAGTCTCTACAGATGACACCAAGCTATACAGTGGAATAACATCTTTACAGGATGTTTCCAACTTACAAGCTGACCTCAATGCACTCTTTAATTGGGCAACTATGTGACAAATGAGGTCTGATGTTGATAAATGTAAAGTTATGCACTTGGGGGTAATAATATGCATGCATCATACATACTAGGGGGAGTATACCAGGGGGAATCCATAGTGGAGAAGGATCTGGGGGTTTTGGTAGATCATATGCTTAATAATAGCATGCAATGCCAAGCTGAAGTTTCCAAAGCGAGCAAAGTCCTTTCTTGTATTAAGAGAGGTATGGACTCCAGAGAGAGAGATAATTTTGCCCCTGTACAAATCATTAATAAGACCTCATCTGGAAAATGCAGTTTAGTTTTGGGCACCAGTTCTCATAAAGGATATTGGGGGAACTGGAGAAAGTGCAGAGAAGGGCAACCAAACTGATAAGAGTCAAGGAGGAGCTCAGCTATGAGGATAGATTAGAGGAACTGAATTTATTCTCTCTTGAGAAGAGGTGATTAGGGGGGATATGATCAACGTGTACAAATACATAAGGGGTCAATACAGTGAACTTGGTGTTGAGTTATTCGCTTTAAGATCATCACAGAGGACAAGGGGGCACTCTTTACGTCTAGAGGAAAATAGAGTTCATCTCCAAATACGGAAAGGTTTCTTCACAGTAAGTGCTGTGAAAATGTGCAATAGACTCCCTTCAGAGGTGGTTCTGGCCAGCTCAGTAGATTGCTTTAAAATAGGCCTGGATTCTTTCCTAAATGTACATAATATAACTGGTTACAAACATTTATAGGTAAAGTTGATCCAGGGAATATCCATTTGCTTTTTTGGGGGATCAGGAAGGAATTTTTCCCCCTGTTGTCGCAAATTGAATCATGCTTTGTTGAGGTCTTCCTCTGGCTCAACAGTGGGTATTGGATTGTGTATATGGCATTGTATTTTTTTTTTATTGGTTGAATTAGATGGACTTGTGTCTTTTTTCAACCTATGTAGGTAATAACAGGGCCTATCCAGTCGTCCAAGGCCGGAGGGGCACCCATCCAGGGATATAGTAGGTCAACAGTGATATACTGTATCTCAGATAACATTATAATAACACAACATATAAAACAGGACCTCCATAGTGATCGGGAGAAAATCCTGGTCGCACATAAGGTAAAGGAGGTGGCAACGTACAATAGATGAGGCCTCACAAAGTGGCAGGACTGGAGAGGCCCCCATCCGGAGGCTGAACCACCTACCCCTTGAAGGCTGTCAATCAAATGTTAAAAATGTGACACCAGTGACCCCTGGCAATGAAGTATTCCACCAATAGGGCGATGCCCCCCCCCCCCCCCCCAAGAGGAGAGCACAGGCAATATCCACCCACTAAAAGTCAGCATAGGCAACACAACAATGCTAGCAAAGGGGGGTCCCCAAGATCACATAAAGATCCATATGTAAATACAAGAGGAGTGACCAGTAGGAGTCTCAAGGGAACCGCATCCCAATATATATAAAACAGGATACAGAAAATGCTTGTCTTGTTCACCTTACTGTCATCTGTATCAGTTCACATGAGGTATTCAATTGTCCTCATCTTTATGTCCGGTGCTGGGTGTATGCCCTCTTAGATTTCTGTTTTATTTTGCTTTGTATGTCCTTATTCGTCCTCAGGACAAGATGTCACACGTTTCAGACTTTGAAGACGCTGCCGCTATTCCCGCTTGCCCCGCAAAAGCCTCGGAGCCAGAGTGTCATCTTTACGAACCTGGACTATCCCTAAACTTACAACAGAATTTCACCGGCGGGGTATTCCCTATCCAGCCACAGCGAGGAAGGCAGAGTTGTTTCACCTGCTGTACCCTAGCCAGGCAGTTGCTAGTCAACAGCCCATATCAAATCAGTCCAGGGCCACCTCCTTAGCCCAGGTTCACGCCTTATTAAACTCTATGTCCACCACCATCCAGAATATTCAGGATAGGTTGGAGATCGTGGAAGCCGGTACCAGCCTCCCAGTGGCCCCTATTGTTAGAGGCCCATCCACTCATGATACCAATGTTATCTGTGCAGTAGTCCCTGCAGCTACAGGTACGCCCGCACCAGCCTCGGTAGTTATTCCTGCACATTTTATCCTAGCTTCCATTAGGGAAAGATATCCTGGATGGCAAGGATGTCAATTTGGCCTCTCTTCTAGTGGCATCTCACGACATCCTAGATAATAAAACGTACTCGTGTGGCGACGTTTCTGTCATTATGAAAGCCAAGGATACTAGGCTCAATAGGAAATTGAACACACCGGAGTTTGGATTATTATTATACAGGATTTATATAGCGCCAACAGTTTACATAGCGCTTTATAACTTGAGGGTAGACAGTACAAATACAATACACTATGATACAGTAGGAATCAGAGGGCCCTGCTCCTTAGAGCTTACAATCTAAGAGGGAAGGTCAAGAGATACAAGAGGTAATAACTGTGGGTGATGTGCTGATTGAGAAGATAAATGTACAGTTTTTAGGTGGGGGCCAGATAGGCTTCTCTGAAGAGATGAGTTTTCAGGGATCGTCTGAAAGTGGATAAAGTAGGAGAAAATTGGACGGATTGGGGTAGAGCATTCCAGAGGATGGGGGAGGCTCTGGAGAAGTCCTGAAGGCGAGCATGGGATGAGGTGACAAGGAAGCTTGAAAGCAGGAGGTCTTGGGAGGAGCGAAGAGAACGATTAGGTTGGTATTTTGTGACTAGGTTAGAGATGTAGATGGGGGCCAGGTTGTGGATGGCTTTGTAAGTTATAGTTAGTATCTTGAATTTAATTCGGTGACTGAGTGTCAGCCAATGGAGGGATTGGCAGAGGGGTGTAGCAGACGCTGAGCGGTTTGTGAGGTGGATGAGCCTGGCAGCAGCGTTCATGACGGACTGAAGTGGGGATAGCCTATTTAGAGGTAAACCAATCCAGGAGGTAAGGATTGGCTTTCAGTACATTCAGGGATGTGATTTGCTCTATTAACCCTGGTGGGAGGAAAGACTTAGACCAATATCTGCATAACGTGGTTGACTTGGGCTATTAGTATGGTGGGTATGGATTTTCCCACTATCGTAGGTCATTTTCGGCTAAAGCGGCCGCTGTGCTGTCCTAGTTTCAATACTCCACTAACTGGAGCGATCTCGAAACCGTTCTCTTTTGTAGGCATTTTGCTGGCCTCAAATCACCTGCATTTCAGCCTGCCCAACCTATCAACTTGAGGGAATCGTGACAGGGAAGGAACCACAGCAGGTGTGGGGGATGACCACGGACGTTAAAGGGGTTGTAAACCCTTGTGTTTTTTCACCTTAATGCATCTTATGCATTAAGGTGAAAAAACACCTGGCAGTCACCAGCCCCCTGTTTGGTGGAGACACGCTGTCCCTCTCTCCACAGGGTCCCGGCTCTTGATTGGATAGATAGCAGCGCAGCCATTGGCTCCCATTGCTGTCAATCAAATCCAATGACACAGGAGGTGGGCCTGAGTCCGGCATTCGTGTCTGTGGATACAAATGCTGGTCTCAGGAGCGTGCCCGCAAGATAACCCCCTTGGGAGAGCGCTTCTCCTAGGGGGATATCTGATGTGGGGAGGAGCCGCAAGAGCCACCGGGGGACCCCAGAAGAGGATGTGCACTCTGTGCAAAACGAGCTGCACAGTGGAGGTAAGTATGTTTGTTTGTTTGTTATTTAAAAAAAAAACGATCCTTTACAATCACTTTAAGAGAACAGATGTGTAATATGGCATCAGACACAATTCACCATTGTGTGTCATAACACAATGTGTTATGTGTCTTAACATCTGTGGTCACCCCCACACCTGCTGTGGTTCCTTCCCCGTCACGATCCCCTCAAGTTGATAAGTTGGACAGGCCGATTCAGTACCTAGGCAGAGCCGTGATATGTAATAACAGCAATCACAGGGTGTGCAATTTTAGTAAGTGCAGGCTTTTGCATATCTGCCCAGTTTGTTTTAGGGCTCATCCTCGAACCCTATGCCCCAAGAGGGTTTGAGCATCTAGTTCCTGTCCAGGCAGTGTGGATGTTGATTTTCTCGATTTCTGCTTAAATAGTCACCCAGCCCCGGGTTTGGCAAATTTTCTTTGCCAGGGGTTCACCTTAGGTTTGCACATGGGGTTGCTGGCTCTCCCACGTGAAACATTTGAGTGCAGGAATCTGTTTTCAGCGATGTCAGATCCAGGTTCAGTGGACTTACTGCTTCATACAGAAGTGGACAAAGGCTTCCTGATTGGCCTTTCGTAACACCTCCTTTCGCCTCTTGGCGTAGCTCTGGGCTTTAGACATGTGCAGTTCATTTTGTTCCAAACAAATATTCTGACAAATTTTTCATTATTTGGAGATTCGGATATATCCAAATACCCAAATTACAGTATAAACAAAATTTACCGAATGCTCCGAATAATGAAACGAAATTAGTCCGAATTTCTGAAGTTCGAATTGAAATTCTAAGCTAATTTTTACATCAAATGGCAGTCGAACTGTAAACATGTTTCTGAAATCAAAGACTTTGTGTGCTATCAAAACAATGCTGTTTTAGTTAAGCCAAAGGTGATTTAAAGTGTCATTGCAATCATTTGATTCTTTCTCATTCTTTTGTTTGTCCACTTTGCCACAAGGGGGATATCCCCCACGTGATCCGGGGGGTACCTTGGGCTAAGCATTCTGAATGAATAAAACAGGAGATCAATGCTGAGGGTCAGCTCCAAAATGCCAGGACGCCCCACTTTAAAGTGGCCGCAGGGGACCACACCACCTCCACCACTGGAGGAGGGGGGGCAACAAGGCCTCCATCCAGGGGCACAGCCACCTGGGCCCATCCCAGGACCATCCAGGGCGGGAGCCCCGCTAAGGCAATGGAATCATAGGTCAGGTATTTCACCTAGTGCAACATACATAATACAACAAGAATAGGAACTGAAAGAAAAACACATCATATAAAATAAAAAGAAATAAGAAAATAATATAATCTAGTCGCCCACAATGACCGGATTGCAAGGAGAAAAACATAGAACATTGGAAAGGAGTATAAAGATTGGGTTCAGTCATTAGCATCACAGTTCAAGTAGGTACTCTCAGCGAGGGTTCTGCCAACACCAACAACGCAACCTCCAGGCTGGATGGCACTAGGTCAGGGTAAGCTGTACTTCTGCCAAGGTGCCCAGATACTGGTAAAAACTTTGCATCTATCCTTACACTTCACCACCCACTCCTCTGCCTCCCTAATCTCATCTACTTTCCTGAGCCACTCAGCTCTAGTGGGCACCCGTGGACACTTTCAGTAGATAGGTATAAGTCATTTAGCTGCATTCAGGAGGTGTGGTAGTGCATTTTTCTTGTAGTGGCTCAGTGGGAGGGCAGGGACATGCAGGAGGAAGCGAGCCCGGGGACAGCGGGGAATCAACCCCGAGAGCATCTTTTATCCGAGTTTTGATGTCTAACCAGAATGGACGAATCATAGGGCATTAGAAGAATGGTATATATTGCGCTAAAACACCAAAAAATCTATTAGGTAGCAGCCAGCACAACACTAAACATTTCAAACCAAAGATAAAGATAAAATTATGTGCAGCGCTTAAAAATTTGTACTGCTACAAATTCATGTGTGAAAAAAACATGTATGATGTGAATGACCACAAAAGAAAAAATAAATAAATGACAAAACAGCGAAAAGTGATGTGAACATTACAAAGCTTAAATATTCTATAAGTCCATATACTTTCATATAGAAGTTGGTAAACTATGAACTGAAGGTGTAGTGAGGAAAAAAAAACTTCTAATGCCGCGTACACACGGTCGGACTTTTCGTCTACAAAAGTCCAACGGACGCTGACGGACTAAAGCTGGCTGGTAATCCGATCGTGTGTGGGCTTCTCCGGACTTTCAACGGACTTTTTTAGCCTCAAATCCGACGGACTTTAGATTTGAAACATGCTTCAAATCTTTACGTCGTAAGTACGACGGACCCCGAAATCCGCTCGTCTGTGTGCTAGTCCGACGGACAAAAACCCATGCTAGGGCAGCTATTGGCTACTGGCTATGAACTTCCTTATTTTAGTCCGGTGTACGTCATCACGTACGAATCCGTCGGACTTTTGTGTGGTCGTGTGTAGGCAAGTCCGTTCGTAAGAAAGTCTGCCGCAAGTCCGCCGAAGGTACGTCGGAAGTCTGTCGGACAGGCTGTCGGACTTTTGTAGACGAAAAGTCCGACCGTGTGTACGCGGCATAAGACAAGAAAAGGTATTCCCCGGGACGTAAGTTTAATAAAATTGGGAACACTCACATTTAGTAGGTGAATCAAGTGCTTGAAATGTACAATATATGGAACATATGCGTTGCCTATATTGTAAAATTATATATATATATATTGTATTATATATTGCAAATGTAAAATTGCACCTTATATTATTAATCTTGAAAGGAAAAATTGCGCTACTAGTGTACAATAGCTGCCAGCATTAACAATAAGACTAATTTCATAAAATATAGAGGACAAGGGGAATGCAGCGCTAAAAAGGTGAGCATACTTCAGATGGGTATCCAGGGATGTGATATATAGTGCAAAATATATAAAGTACTAGGTACATATAGATTCAATAATCCTAGAAATAAAATAATAATAGTATTGAGTGATGTGCTTTGTGCAGCGTATATACTTCCAGAAAAGAACCTAGAAATGAGATGAAACATTCACAATTATAACACTATACAGACAAAATAGACTGCCTTAAGATGACTAGAAAATTGTCGCATCTGAAAATTCACATAAAATGATCCCTGTAAAAGAAACCATAGTATCGGCAGTAAATGACAACCTAAGAGTCGTTAAAATATGATAAAGTTCAAAAGTGTTGTGTTCAATCCTTCAAATATGGTCAAGGAATATTGAAATTCATAAGATGTAATAGTGAAGCCGATTCGTGCAAAGTGATGTTCACACACAACACCCGGGGATGCCAGCCAGCGGTGGTGGGTCTAACAGGCATGGACAGCAGTCAAGAACTCGATCTCCAACACAAACCCACACAAATGGACTGGTATGTGTAAACACCTGCATCCGTCAAGCCAAGAGTGACACGGAAACCTGGATTTCAATGGAAATATCCCTGATACAGATGTTGCTCATTACATCAGAGAAGCAGCAAGAAAAAAAAATTAAATAAAAAGGTAAGAAGGCCTCCACATAGATGATGCAGTTGAATCCAACATATAAAAAAATGTATTTAAAAAAGAGTAAAAAGTAAAAACATTGCAGCAGATGCGTACAAAAAGTGATCACAAAGCCAACAGTAACAAGTGTGGTGTGTAGAGTTATGTACTCAACATGTTTTGTTCAAACATACTTCAGCTGGGGCATGTTTCTTTTACAGGGATCATTTTGTGTGAAATTTTAGATGCAACAATTTTCTAGTCATCTTAATGCTTTTTTATATGTATAGTGTTATCATTGTGAATGTTTCATCTCATTTCTAGGTTCATTTCTGGAAGTACTGTATATACGCTGCACATAGCACTTTAGCACATCACTCTGAATACTATTATTATTTTATTTCTAGAATTATTCCTTGAATCTATAGGTACCTAACACTTTATATATTACTTTATATATTTTGCACTATATATCACATCCCTGGATAGCCATCTGGGGTATGCTCACCTTTTTAGCGCTGCATTCCCCTTGTCCTTTAATATTATTAATCCCCCAATAAGAACATCTTTTTTCCACAATCTTGTTGGATATTTTCCATGTAAGAAGTGCACTGTATGTCATTATAATACACGAGGATGGTATAAGACTTTACAATTCAAATCGGCCACCACCAATTGTTTATATGACATTAAGCACATGTGCCACAAAAACGTGGTGTATTTGCTCACTTGGCCATGCAGCAAGCAATACGTGGGTAGAACGATTCGTGCATTTTCCCTAAGGGTTAATGAACACATAACCCTTATCAAAAAGGGTGACACTAAATGTAATGTCCCTAGACATTACCGACAGTTCCACAATAGAGACCCTAAGGTTACAGAATTTTTAATTATAGATAGGGATAATCCCCCCTGGAGGGGTGGGGCAATGACCAGGGGCATGTCACGCCTTAAAACTTTCTGGATCTACGAGCTCCAATGCCACTCCCCCTTAGGCTTAAATATCGAGTGGGACATTAACGCATTTATTAACAAAGCATGCAATTCATTATGCAAAACATGCAAATTTTCATAAAGAAATAACTTTGAAAATTCATTTTAATTTTTCTTCGATATGTTACTCATTCATGTATTGTATTGTATTTTATGCAATGTGGTTTGGGATAGAGACCAGTCCTGTGATTGCTTTATTTTTTAAATGTTATTTTTCATTTGTTTTTTTTTTATATTTTACATTTGAAATGTGATAATTTGCTTTCCTTATCTAAAAAGTACATGGTGGTGTCAACGCTTTCCAACTTCCTGTTGATGACGCGGTGGACGCTCTGGTTCTTTCAAAGTGAGGCTTGAACCGCAGATGGTCTGGTGGAGGCGACCAAGGCGGGGTTAACGCCAACATCCGTGCAGGACGCTCAGCGTGTCAGTTGATTTACACACTCTGTTTGCAGATCATTGACCCGCACTGGCCCGCCCCCATAGAAATCTATGTAATATTCAGCTCACCTCAGTGTAAGGCTTGGAACGCATGCCCCAGCGCCATTTTGCCAAACAGGTGTTATGACATGTTGAAAGCACTAATTGTAATCACAGGTTGGCATTTACATTATTGGGGGTCTCATATAAACGCAGTGATTACAGCAGACTCATATCCCAGATTATGTCTCTTGGGACAAGCCCTGCGGATGTCATTGCATTGCCTACATTGTACATTTCAAGCGCTTGATGTGAGTGTTCCCAATTTTATTAAACGTACAATATTTTTACGGGTTCACACTATGTGGAGTTTTTCTTTTCTGGTTACACTGTTTGACTGTATGAGAAGACCCAGTCCATCATGCTGGAAATTTCTGAGGATTGCTATTCTGAGTAATTTTTAGACGGATGGACCATCTTCCACTCTGACTTAGAATACAGACGTAGAGGTCCCATTCATTGGTGTATACACCAGAAGCCTTGTTGACTCATTGAGCATATGCCCATTTGAGTCCCTTCACGCCAGTAAACCTTAACACAACCGGTGATGGTTTCATCGTTGTTTTTCCATTCAACACTGACGTCACATGGAATACCTTTTTTTTTTTTTTAACAGTAAAGTTTATTGAACATACAAAGAACATACAAAAACATAAACAGTATGGCATGTGAAATATTTGCATGACAGTACAAGACACAGTGATAGCACAGGATTGAGATTAACACAACAAATACTTATTGTGAGCAGATAATAAGGTAACAACAATAAGGTAACAAATAAAGAGTACAAAACATGCAGAAGAAGAAGTAAGGCAGGAGTATAAGCAGCAAAGCTACCCTAAGGCTGCATTACCCCCTGATGCCCAGAAGTAAGCAACAAGGAAGTATAGTGGGGGGGCAGGGACAACCACTCTGAATGCACGCATGACTGTAGTTGGTGCCTTCGTGGACAGACGGGGCTCAGCCACAGGTGTCAATCCAGTTCGACCAAATTTTGTCAAACTTTGCCACGCAGTTTCTGCTCTCGTACGTGATTTTATACAGTGGTAGCACTCTGTTAATCGTGTTTTTCCAAGAGCTTCTCATGGTAAGGTCATTCCCCTTCCACCTTCGCAAATAGGGTGAAGGTAATGCACAGTTTGGTATATATATCTCCCTCTGTATTCCAGATAACTCAATAGTAGGATCAAAGGATCTGTTGGTATAGCAATTCCACATATCCCTGTTAAAGTTTCCGCCACCGCCTACCAGTAGGGGTAAAGTTTGGGACAGGACCAGACCATATGAAAGAATGTCCCTGGTTCAAAAGTGCATCTTGTACACAGCGGGCTAAAGGCCCGTACACACGATCTGACTTTTTGACAACAAACATGCAAATTAGCTGTTTTGGAGCAACATCCAACCGCGTGTACGCTCCATCGGGCAAACTGTTTCCATCGGACTTTTGTTGGCTGTGCGAACGGACAAACTTTCCGGCAACAAAAGTCCGATGGAGCAAAGTCTGATCATGTGTACACAAAAGCATCGGACTTTTGTACAAACTACAGTACATGGCCACGAGAATGTTTCCAGCGTGAACCCATCGCGCTGGTTCTCGGCGACAGGGTACTGTACATCTCGCGCTGGCTGCAATAGGAAAAACACATTTTCCTATTATGGCCAGCGCGAGGGGGAATTCCCCTCTGGGGGCATACCAGTCCCTTAGGTCTGGTATGGATTCTAAGGGGAACCCCCTACGTCAAAAACGGCGTGGGTTTCCCCCCCCAAAATCCATACCAGACCCTTATCTGAGCACACAGCCCGGCCTGTCAGGAAAGGGGGTGGGACGAGCGAGCTCCCCCCCGAGCTGTACCAGGCCGCATGCCCTCAACATGGGGGGTGGGTGCTTTGGAAGAGGGGGCGCCCTGCGGGCCCCCCCACCCCAAAGCACCTTGTCCCCATGTTGATGAGGACAAGGGCCTCTTCCCGACAACCCTGGCTATAGGTTGTCAGGGTCTGCGGGTGGGGGGCTTATCAGAATCCGGGAGCCCCCTTTAATAAGGGGGCCCCCCCAGATCCCCGGCCCACCACCCAATGTGAATGAGTATGGGGTACATGGTACCCCTACCCATTCACCTAGGGAAAAAAGTGTCAATAAAAAAAACACACTACACAGGTTTTAAAAGTAATTTAATAGGCAGCTCCAGGGGTCTTCTGCCGACTTCGGGGGTCTCTCAGGCCTCTTCTCCCTCTCTCCGGTGTCGTCTCCATGCTCTCTGGTTCTTCTCCGGTGCCTTCTGCCGGGCTCCTCCACTATCTTCTGCCGCTCTTTTGCTAGTGGAGGAGCCCGGACATCTGGATCGTCTTCTTCCCTCTTCTCTTCCAGAGATGTCGACATAACACACTCTCCGGCTGTAATGCTGTCTGTGCGCTCTGCTATGACTTATAGGCGGTGACCCCGCCCCCTATGACATCACAGTCCCGGGGCATGCTGGGAATGTGAGGTCATAAGGGGGCGTGGTCATAGTATGACATGACCACGCCCCTTATGACCTCACAGTCCCAGCATGCCCCGGGACTGTGATGTCATAGGGGGCGGGGTCACCGCCTATATAAGCACTAACGCGTTTCACACCATATGTTGGTGCTTAGTCATAGCTAAATAAACAAAGTCTGATCATGTACTGTATATACATAGAGGTAATGAAAAAATGAACGACCAATCAAAAAATGAGTTTATCTCGAAAGGAACCTCCCTACATGATCAGACCTTGTAAATGCCTAAAATTGAAAACACCTGAAGGGAAGAAACAGAAGGCACACCAATGAATTCAATAAGTCTGAAAAAATAGATATAAAGACATTGTAAATGAATTAATGTATATAGTTGTTGCCTTGATGTACCTCCCTTACACAGTGCGATCATAGGCATAAAATCAGAAATAATAATAAAAGAAAATGTAAAATATAACGTAGTACTAATCTTAATGCAAAAATGCAAAATCATGATAAGATTATAAATGATATCAAACAAATTGTCATTAATATTTGCAAAAGATTTTGACAACAATAAATGTATAAACAGTTAATAAACAATATTCCAAATATTACCTTCACGAACATAAATGCATAAAGAAGAAGAAAGACCTCTAATGCATGACTGTTTGTAAATGCATAAATGCCTGTAAAGAACTTATCGGAAACAGAAGAATCCAGGGTTGAAAAAACTGTCATTCGATTCCAAAAGCATGTAGTGTCGTGAAGGTAAGAATAGGAAGGACCCTGGCTGTAAAAGGAGAGATATGAAACAATGCAGGTATGAGCTTTAAATAGGAAAAATAATATACTGCACATAACCGTAGTCTCACTCCACGCGCTGCTGTACGGGGCAGTAACTCCACTTCATTTGCTTCAGGCGATGTGCAGGGTGGGACAACAGTCTCACCCCACACGCTGCAGAAAGGGTGGTAATGAACGTAGATAATCATCAAAGAAAAACACAAAAACAAAGATGTGGTAGATCGTAAATATGTTAGGACAAAAAAATGGGTGATTACCCATTATTTAACTTTTATTTAAATATAAGGGGATATATATGTACATGGATATCAGTGGACCCAAAAAGGCTCCAAAAAAGATATGCAACAACTAAACCAAAATGCATGGCTATAAAGCTCCTTACTAGAAGTAACAAATAAATATCAAAAGCTATGCCACCGCTCCGATAAACATATACTAAAGAATACAAAAAGTATATGTAAAAAATAAATATCAAAAATATGTATAAATATATATAATATAACTAACAGAGCAAGTGGGAAAAGTACAGCCATACTAAAACATAAATGCAATCCCCTGTGTGGTGTCAATGCATAATTGACATACCGCACAAACAAAAACAGTGGGGAAAATGCATACTTTTCTTGGGGATAAATTTCATTGATAAAAATGGGATACATCCCATTCGAAATTGAGGGCAGTGGCTGTCTAGTGTTTAAAGTAATTATCCATCGGACTTCTTGTTTGCACAAAATACCGAATTTGTCACCGTCTCTAAGTGGTCTCACTATTTTATCTATGCCCTGGATAATTAGACTAGAAGTGTCTTTACAATGGAATTCATTCCAATGATGTGCCACATTGGTAGAGTGTTCTTAATCTATATCATGAAGATGATCCTAGAGACGGTCTTTGAGCATGCGTGTTTTCCTGCCAACATATTGGATTGAACATACTGTGCATGTAATAACATACACAATATAATGTGTGTTACAATTAATGAAGGTCTGCATTTTGTGTCATTTACCTGTTGAGGTCGAGGTAACAACATCACCACCCTTAATAAAAGGACAATATGAACAGCCTCGACCACCACATCTAAATGTACCCTTAAAGGATAACCAGTGGGTAGGAGTCTTGTTGCCAATGAAAAGGCTTGGTGAGCCCATCAAGAGAAGGTGCTTTCCTGCATACCATTCGTATGCCTTTATCTAGAATTTGGAAGTAAATGGGGTCATTGGATAACACTGGCAGATATATGGTAACGATCTTTTGTATCTTGTGGAATTTGACACTGTATGGAGTCGAAAACGTAGGGATGTAATTAGATTGTTGTGGTTTACCAAGTTTAGAATGATTAGCTGGTTTATCCAAGAGGAGCTTATGACGGGGTACCCTGTTAGTAAGTTGCAACGCCCTATTAATAACTGATCTCTTTCTTCAAATCTTGTGGACATGTGTGTTGCTTCCCGTTCAAAATTTGATTGTCTGCTGCATAATCTTTTTAATCTAAGAAATTGGCCTACTGGGATACTGATGATAGTATGACCCAGGTGGCTAGAATCAGCACACAAAAGCGTATTACCCACAGTGGGCTTCCTATAAACATTTGAAATAATGGGATTTTTGTACTCACCGTAAAATCCTTTTCTCTGAAGTTCATTGACGGACACAGCTCCTTAATTCTTGACCTTAGGGTTATCACGCCACCTACAGGAGAGGACTAGGCAGAACATGTAACACATGTAAAAACAGCAAGACTGCACAGCACCGCCCAGGGGGCGGTCCCTCTGGCTATAACCCCTCACCCTGCTTCCTGCAGCTCAGTTAGTCAAAAAGCAGTACAAACAAATAGGAGGGTTGGGTGCTGTGTCCGTCAATGAACTTCAGAGAACAGGATTTTACGGTGCGTACAAAAATCCCATTTTCTCTTTCGTTCATTGACGGACCTAGCTCCTTAATTCTTGACCTTAGGGACATCCCCAAGCAGTGTCAAAAAACAAGGGGTGGAAACAGCAAAACATACCTTCACCCACAACAAAAGGAACACCTCATAAAAAACATGCGGCCAACTTATGCATCAAAATATGCATTTACAACAAAACTTGTAACTTAAGAAGGCATAATTGCAACCTTACACAGCCGCCTGCAAAACCTTGTGGCCAAAACAAGCATCCGAAGATGCGCTTACGTCAACCTTATAGAATTTAGTGAAAGTGTGAACGGACGACCAAGTCGCCGCCTCACACACCTGGGAGACAGATGCTTGATGTCGGAAAGCCCAGGAGGTTCCAATTGCCCTGGTGGAATGAGCTGTGACAGGAAAAGGGGGCACCCGCCCCTTTAAGGCATAGGTCTGAACCTCGATCTGTCTGATCCACCTAGGAATGGTGGACGATGAGACCGCCAGACCTTTTTTCAGACAAGCCACTGAAACAGAGTCTGACTTCCGGAAGGGAGCCATAGCAGACAGATACACCCATAGAGCCCGGACCACGTCCAGGGAATGTAAGGCAACCTCTTTCGGGTGTGTCGGCTTAGGACAAAGGGATGGTAACATGTCCTCATTTAGATGGAATGCCTAAACCACCTTTGGAAGGAAAGAGGGCTGCGGACGTAGCTCCGCCTTATCCTTGTGAATGACCAAGTAGGGAGACTTGCATGACAAGGCCGCCAACTCAGAAACCCTCCTGGCAGATGTAATAGCCACTAGGAAGACTACTTTCTGAGAAAGAGTCAACAAGGGAATCTCCCTAATGTTTTCAAACGGCGGTTTTTGGAGCGCTGATAGCACCAGATTCAGATCCCACGGAGGGAGTGGAGGTCGAACCGGAGGGACTACGTGTCGAACCCCCTGCACAAAAGTACCCACCAATGAGTGAGTCATCAAGGGACATTGGAAAAAGACAGCCAAGGCTGATATTTGTCCTTTGATGGTGCTTAAGGCAAGTTTCTGATCCACTCCTCGCTGCAAAAACAGCAGGATCCTTGAAACTTTATAAGTGCGCAGACGCCACCCCATCTCCTCACACATGGAGATGTAAGCTTTCCACGTACGATGGTAAATCTTCCGAGAAGAAGACTTCTGTGCCCTCAGCATAGTGGAAATTAGAGTCTGACAGACCTCAGTCCCTTAGCACCTGGTTTTCAACAGCCATGCCATTAAAAACAGCGACGGTAAAGCAGGATGAAGTATCGGACCTTGCGATAGAAGGTCCTCTTGCAGCGGTAGCCGCCAAGGAACATCCGCCACCAGTCATACTAGGTCGGCGTACCAAGGACGCCGAGGCAAATCTGGGGCAATCAGAATTACTAGAATGCCCTCGGCCTCCACTCTGCGCAGCAGACGTGGTAGAAGTTTGAGCGGGGGGAAGGCCCCCATGGAGCCACCAACGCATCTGACACGTCCGCCCAGGGGTCTCTTGTCCTGGATACAAACCTCTGCACCTTCCGTTTGAGCCAAGAGGCCAGGAGGTCCACATCTGGTTTACCCCACCTTAGCCAAAGGAGCCGGAATACCTCCGGATGCAACGACCATTCCCCTGGGTCCAGCATCTGACGACTTAGGTAGTCCGCCTGCAAGTTTTCTACACCTGGGATGTATAGGGCCGGCACGTGTTGCTCTGCCCACTGGAGGATGAGCTCCTTGTTCCTCCTTAATGGTTGACATACGCCACCGCCATTGGATCCTGATCGGACACCCTTGTAGCCTCATTGACCATGTGGAGAGGCACAGCCTGATCACCCGAAGCTCGAGCACATTGATCGGCAGTTGGGATTCTTCCCGCGACCAAAGGCCCCGGGCCAACTGTACTCCTAGAACTCCCCCCCAACCGGTCAGGTTGGTGTCCGTTGTGATCGCCGTCCAATGGAGAGGAAGGAACGATCTCCCGGACCGAAGGTTCGGAGACCTCAGCCACCAGAGAAGGGAATCCCGGACTAGCTGGCTCACCCGAATTTGACAATCCAGGGATAACGGGGATTTGTCCCATTTTGACAAATTCTCCTTTTGTAGGACTCGAGTGTGAAATTGAGCGTACGGTACCGCTTTAAAAGTGGCTACCACGAGGCCCAGAACTCGCATGCAGAAGCACAGCGATGACCACCTGCGGTTCACCAAAAACCTCACAGCAGCTTGAAGAGTCTGCAACTTGTCTGAAGGGAGAAAAATTCTCGCTTCTGAGGAGTCCAACAGTAAGCCCAGGTACTCCAGGCGTTGAGTCCTCACTAACACCGACTTCTTTAGGTTCAGCACCCAACCAAACTCCCGGAGAGTCTGCATGGTGATCGCTACATCCTCCCTCAATTCTGAGGTGGAAGCTGCCCTCAGAAGGAGGTCGTCTAGGTACCCCACGATTGCGATCCCACGTTGCCTTAACAGCGCCAGAATTGGAGCGAACACTTTGGTAAAGACACAGAGCGAACTGATTCCATCCTGAATCTTTGCACTTTCGCAAAGCTATTGAGGGTCTTCAAGTCCAGGATTGGACGTACCCCTTCCTTTTTGGGGACTACAAACAGATTGGAGTAGAATCCCTGAAACCTTTCCAGCGCCTGTAGAGGTACTATCAACCCGTGCAGTAGCAGGTCCTGTACTGCCCCGAACAGGGCTTCTCGACGAGCCGGAAGTAGAGGTAGGTTGGAGGGAAAAAATCTGTTTGGTGGACAAGAAAGAAACTCTATCTTGTATCCCGATGAAACCAGTTCGCAGACCCATTGGTCGGACAGTAGAGAGGTCCACCGAGCTGCAAACTCCCGAAGGCGAACCCCCACCCGAGAGTTGGGCGGGGGCAAACCTTCATGCGGTAACATTTTTGCTCGCAGTCTTGTTTGACTTGGGAAACCAGGGACGCTTTTGTCCTTCAGCAGGCCCCTTGTCAGACTGGGAATGATTACCTGCCGACCCGGGCGGACGAAAAAGCCGCTTCTGAGCGGAAAATGAGGACCCTTGCCTATGGTGTGGCTCCTTACCCTTCCTGGAGTGTGGGAGCAACGTGCTCTTCCCACCGGTAACATTTTAAATAATGTCATCCAGCGAAGCTACAAAAAAGCCTCTCACCTTGGAAGGGCAAATCCGCAGACCAGCATTTGAGCCAAATCAAGCGCCGTAGCACCACTGCTGATACAGATGCTCTAGAGAGCAGGGGGACCGTATCCAGGGCCGCATCAGACATACTTAAGGCCATGCACCAACTGGTCTGCCAGCTCTACACAGACCGGGGGAGACTGTTGCTTCTCCAATTCATGGTGCAACAACTTTGCCCATTCAATAAGTGTCTGCAACACCAAGGCCGTGGCCAGCACAGGTCGTAACGCTGACCCCACTACCGTAAACATGGACTGGGCCACTGCCTCAGCCCTCCTGTCGGCAGGGTCCTTAAAGGCAGGAGTCCCTACTACCGGAATCGTGGTTATTTTATTTAACCTGGATACCGGGGGGGGGTCAACGACTGGAGGAGATATCCATTTTTTCAGGAGGCTCTCCTCAAAGGGGTAACGCACCGCCATTCTTCTTGGGACTGAAAAGGCCTGCTGCAGACTTCCTCATTCCTTGTAGATGAACTTATCAAAATAAGTCAAATACGGGAACACCTTAGGTGTGCGGGCCGGTTTGCGGGACCCAAAAGGGACCGCCACCTCAGCAGAGGTTCCTGCTGCATCCTGTATCTTCCGAGTATCCCGCACTGCAGTGATAAGTGCTCCTACTAGCACTTTTTCCTGCGCTAACCCGGACACAGAGTCATTCTCACTGTCCGAACGGTCCTGGTCTGCATCCTCTGACACGTCAGAACAAGGGCCGCCAGTAACCGCGGGACCCGAGTCTGAATCAGAGCTCTCCCCAGAAGACGGGGAGCAGGGGGCATTTTTTTATCCCCCTTGCGCCCGCACACCGCTTCCACCCTGGCAACAAAGGTCTCCAGGACCGCCGACAAAGCGCCCATAGGCACCGCATTTTTTGCAGGTGAGCCGGTTGCAATAGCAGGGATGTCTGGGGAATAAGCGCCAGCTTCTGACGCTATGCTGACCCTCACTCGCCTGCTACAACTCAGGGACTTAAGGCAAGGTACACAAATCCCACCCTCCTAGCTGCTCACAGACTGAGGGGTCCCTCCGCAGGACTCACCACCCTGACCGAGTACTGCGCTGTGCTGCCGCTGACCGCTCTGCCCTGTTTCAGTCACAAAGTGCTCAGAGAGAAAAACCACGCTGTTCTGAGGTACCCAGCACTAGAAGTAAAAATGCGCTGAGGCTACAAGAAAATGGCCATCGGCCGCCCTTAGCACAAAAATCACCAAGAAAATGGCTGCCGATTCTTCTAGAAAATGGCTGACAGCCCATACACTGCTAAGACTAGAGGAAAATGGCCGCGGCCTCAGCAAAATGGCCGCGGCCTCTCCTGAGGTAAATTTACTCAAGCACCTTACAGCGCAGAAAAAAGGGGCAGAAATGCAAAAACAGAACCTAACAGCCAGCGCAGCCATGCCAAAGCTCAGAGCCCCCTCGGAGGACCCCCGGCCTAGATACAAACACCGCACCTCATGCCCAGTTACACAGCAGCCCCAGCAGGGGGAGGAGGGAATGAGGGATAGGGAGAGAGGAAAGGGAGAGTGAGAGACCCCCTAGTCAACCTCCCAGAGAATGCCCAGTTGCTCTATCCTGCTGAGGCAGGGAGAGCCGTACTTACCCTTCCTGTCGGGTTGCTGGATGCATTCCACCACAGACCCATCACCCAAGCAGTATGGGGTGGCTGTTGGCCACGGCACACTGTGACACGGACAGCAGTAGCCCAGTCATATGTGTGCCCCGGAGCATATAGCTCACCGGCCGCCCCTGGAGCAGAAGGGGCATGTCGTGGCCGACCCAGTGCATAGCTAGGGTCTGCTCACGCTCGATGGCCAGGCTGGGGAGATTACAAGGATCTATATTATCCAGCCTGTCACCCAGCCGGCTTTTGATTGTAGATCACAGGATCAAAAATTGTAGAAAAAAATTTAAAAATCCCAGGACGAATGGTCCCCTCAGGGAGCCAGGTCCTTCTCCTACACTAGGCAGAAAAAAACTGAAGTGCAGGAAGCAGGGTGAGGTGTTGTAGCCAGAGGGACCGCCCCCTGGGTGGTGCTGTGCAGTCGTTACATGTTCTGCCTAGTCCTCTCCTGAAGGTGGCGTGATAACCCTAAGGTCAAGAATTAAGGAGCTATGTCCGTCAATGAAAGAGAAAATTTATCCTCCCATGTTAATCTAACATGCAAAAATTCTATAGACTTCTTTTCATGTTGGTGAATTTTAAATTTAGCGCATTATCATTCATGTACTCCAACCATTCTTTTAAGCAAATGTGTTGTCTGGAGACTATGAATAAGAGGTCATCAATGTACCTACAGTAAAATACAGTATCCTTTCGACGGGGACTATCGGGTTAAAAAATGCAGAGCCTCTCCCCGTCAAACATGAAAAAATTATGCGTGAGCATAATGATGAACACATAATGATGAATTTGTGTGACTCCAAGGAAAACTTTCCCGATCTACTCAGGAAAAAAGAAATGGCCTGTAAGCCTAGAACATGTGGGATAGAGGAATACAGATTTGAAACGTCACAACATGTTGTCACTTCCGTTCCATGTTAGACCCTCCAATTTAGACAGGTGGGCTATTATCACCAAGCCTTTTCATTAGCAACAAGACTCCTACCCACTGGTTATCCTTTAAGGGTACAGTTAGATATGGTGGTTGAGGCTGTTCGTATTGTCCTTTTATTAAGGGTGGCATAGATAAAATAGTGAAACCAATTAGGGGCGGTGACAAATTCGGTATTTTGTGCAAACAAGAAGTCCGATGGATATTTACTTTAAACACTAGACGGCCTACTGCCCTCAATTTCGAATGGGATGTATCCCATTTTTATCAATGAAATTTATCCCTAAGAAAAGTATGCACTTTCCCCACTGTTTTTGTTTGTGCGGTATGTCAATTATGCATTGACACCACATAGGGGATTGCATTTATGTTTTAGTTTGGCTGTACTTTTCACACTTGCTCTGTTAGTATAATTATATATATTTATACATATTTTTGATATTTATTTTTTACATATACTTTTTGTATTCTTTAGTATATATTTATCGGAGTGATGGGATAGCTTTATAGCCATGTATTTTGGTTTAGTTGTTGCATATCTTTCCTCTTCTTGGAGCCTTTTTGGGTCTACTGATATCCACGTACATATATATCCCCTTATATTTAAATCAAGTTAAGTTAAATAATGGGTTAACACCCATATTTGTGTCTAACATATTTACAATCTACCACATCTTTGTTTTTCTTTGATGATTATCTAGGCTCATTACCACCCTTTCTGCAGCGTGTGGGGTGGGACTGTTGTCCCGCCCTGCAGATCACCTGAAGCAAATGAAGTGAAGTTACTGCCCCGTACTGCAGTGCGTGGAGTGAGACTATGGTTATGTGCAGTATATTATCTTTCCCGTTTAAAGCTTATACCTGCATTGTTTCATATCTCTCCTTTTACAGCCAGGGTCCTTCTTATTCTTACCTTCATGACACTACATGCTTTTGGAATCGAATGACAGTTTTTTCAACCCTGGATTCTTCTTCTTTACACCCATTTATGCATTTACAAACAGTTATGCATTAGAGGTCTTTCTTCTTCTTTATGCATTTATGTTCGTGAAGGTAATATTTGGAATAATAATAGCATTTCAATAGACACTTTTATTTCGAACACAATTCTTTTATAGATGTGAATAGAATTACAGTCCATATGTTTATTAAATGTTTATACTTTTATGGTTGGCAAAATCTTTTGCAAATATTTATGACAATTTGTTTGATATCATTTATAATCTTATCATGATTTTGCATTTTTGCATTAAGATTAGTACTACGTTATATTTTACATTTTCTTTTACTATTATTTCTGATTTTATGCCTATGATCGCACTCTGTAAGGGAGGTACATCTAGGCAACAACTATATACATTAATTCATTTACAATGTCTTTATATCTATTTTTTCAGACTTATTGAATTCATTGGTGTGCCTTCTGTTTCTTCCCGTCAGGTGTTTTCAATTTTAGGCATTTACAAGGTCTTATCATGTAGGGAGGTTCCTGTCGAGATAAACTCATTTTTTGATTGGTTATTCATTTTTTCATTACCTCTATGTATATACATGATCAGACTTTGCTTATTTAGCTGTGACTAAGCACCAACATATGGTGTGAAATGAGTTAGCTGCTTCTCCCTGTTCTTTTTGCATATGAAGTGACTGTATTGGATTTTAAATTATCAATAAAGATGCCTTCAGAGGTGTGTGGTTGTCCAGGACTTTTTCTTGCCTTCCACGGTCAATTATAGGTATAGAGATGAAAGTGGTTTCCCAATCACTCCTGAGGTCAGAAGTTGCTCAATTGGGTCCGATTAAAGAGTCATTTGATTCGGAAATTGTGAGTTAAGGGCATGTCGGAGCTGCCAGTATCTAAATTGAAAAGATCTAGGGAGACAGTATGCGTGTTGCAGCTCCTTGAATGACATGACTCTACCGCTCGTTATCGCTTCAATGTAAGAATTCCCCGCTTAGCCCAGACCGCGGGGTCCAGTATTTTATGCAAGTGAGGGAGCAGGGGGTTTCCCCAGAGCGGCATGTGAGCAGAGACGCAAGATGGTTTTAGGCCTGCCACCCTAGAACACTGCCACACCTGGATCGTAGTCCTCATGGGGCTCTTCACAGACGGATGAGCTTTACACCCCCTAAATACCAAATTAGACAGTGGGATTAGCATAGGATCCCAGAAGGGCCACCTCTAGAGTTACCGCCAGGCTCTGCTTAGGCTGGGAGAACCACCATTGCACAGTGACTAGAACCACCACCCAGTGCTATAATAAAACATTGGGAAGTGCTAACCCACGGCCAGATAATGGGAGATAAAGAGTTCATCTCGCTACCCTTGGGGGGCGACCAGCCCAAACAAAGGAGGTCACGACACTGTCCAGTCTCTGAAAAAAGGACCTAGGGGTAGGGGTCTGCCTGAAAAAATACAAAAGTTTGGGTAGATAAATCAGTTTAATTAGATTCCCTCTACCAAACGATGTGAGCGGGAGATTGCACCACATCGCACACCGCCTGGTAAGTTGATCTAGCATCAGGTACACATTCTTTGTCAGGCAGCCTACAGCTGTGGTGCCTGCCTTCACTCCTAAATATGTAAATTCGTTCATCCAAGGTAGTGGTGTGTGGGGTGTCTGTGCGAGGTAACGACAGGTGCAATGGGAACAGCACCGATTTATCCCAGTTGATTTGGATTCCCGAATATCGACTTGAATTTATCAAATAGGGTCAACGAGTGTAAGGAGATGGAAGCATCTGCCAGGTATAGCAGGTAGTCATCTGCATATAAAGATAGCTTCTCCTCCAATTAATCCACCTGTATGCCCCGTACTCCCGAGTCCATCCGAAGGAGAATGGCAAGCGGTTCCAAAGCCAAGGCAAACAATGCCTTGACCATGGGCAGCCCTGACGTGTCTCTCTCCCCAAGGAAAAGAGTTCTGACAAGTTCCCATTAGTGCGTTTGCGCGCCCTAGGGTGGAGATACAGCATCTGCAGCCCGGTCAGGAAACAGGGCCCAAACCCGAAACCTAGAGAGGACAGCCCATGAATACCCCCATTCGACGGAGTCGAAAGCCTTCTCGCCATCGAGAGAGGCCACAACTCCAGGGTTGTCGGGATTTGCTATCGCAATATGGGTGTGCAAACGCCGGATGTTTATGTCCGTACCGTGGCTCGGCATGAAGCCTGTCTGAGCGGATGGATCAAGGCCATGATGACAGTATTCAACCAGTTGGCGAGGATCTTAGAAAGTATTTTGGTGTCAACATTGAGGAGGGAAATAGGGCAGTAAGAGGAACACAGAGTAGGGTCCTTCCCAGATTTGGGGATGACCACTATCACTGCATCCCTCATTGTGTCCGAGAGCAACCCTGACTCTTAAAGCCTGAGTCAGTAATGCTTGGAACTTGGGAGCTAGCGCCTCTGGATAGAATTAAACCTGGATACTGTCTGGTCCCGGTGTCTTACCCACCTGCGTCTTCTTTAAACCCTTTTGTATGTCTTCTACCTGGGGGCATCAAGTTTATTTGCATAGGCAGAGGTGAGGATTGGGATGTCAATATTCTCTAGCTAATCAGTCAGATCTTTTTGGTCATAAGTCGCTCGAGAGCTATATAACTATTGGTAATAGGTATCAAAGCACCGGTTCATTTCCACAGGGGCAGAAAGGAGGACCCCATCAGGACCAAGGATCTGTGCAATGGTCATCACTCCCGTCTGCTCCCTGGACAACCAGGCCAGCAGGCCCCCCAAGTTTCTTTTGCGTCAGGGATGTCCGTAAAAAAGAAGGACCCCCTTATCAGAGATTGTAAGCCGGCATAATGCTGGGGCTCCTGGGTTCTGATCTATAGGGCCTCCTGTTTGGTCGCCCCAGCTTCCACTCTAGTAGGTTCTGCCCTGCTCTCCCTCTAAACCCTAGCAATAATGGACTGATACTGTCCCCTAGAGTAGACCCTAAAGGCATCCCGCACAGAGGCTGAACCCGGGTTAACCCTCCAGTATGTTTCCATTTCACTCCTAAACTGGGATTCCACCTCAGTGTCCGAGAACCAGAACCTGGAAAGCCTCCAGAGCCTGTCAGATGGTCTGAAATGCCTCTAGGAAGAATAGTAATGTCACGGACCCTGGACAGGACAGGTGCCCCCACATAGGCCAAGTCTTTGCGCAAAGGATTTATGGGATGCGGAGTGACAGGTGAACGCCCGAGACAGGGGGTTCTTCCACCTCCACGCATCAGTGAGACCATAGGTGTCGGCCCAATTCGCCAGTCCCTGACGAGTGGCGCCAGCAGCTGCACATCTGTCCAGGTCCTGGGACAAGGTTAAAGTCCCCCCATTATCAGTGGGAAATTCTGCTAACTTGGCACTAATCTGATTTAGCAATCTAAGGGACGCATCGGGCAAATAGGGGCCTACAATGACCCACGGTAGATTTTGGATTTGTGCATAAATAATTACATACCTGCCCTCTGGGTCCAATGCCAGATCAAGGAGTTTAAAGGGGAGCAACTTAGTAAAAGAACACTCACCCCTCTAGCAAATTTGGAGAAGGAGGAATGGTAATGATGGCCCACCCATGGTTTTTTAAGGGTTTTGCTCCCATCAGATGCTTCTCCTGGAGCAAACATGAGGACTATGCGTTTTTATTAACTGTAACACTAAGGATCTTTTGATTGAGGAGTTCAATCTGCGTGTGTTCCAGGAGAGAACTTTAAGGGAAGACATTAAGATTTACTGGCAATATGGGTTGAGGAGTATTGGAATTGAGAATAGACTGAACCATCGCACCTGGAGAGGGCAGAGGGAGGAACAGTACAGACATGGGGTGTTATTTACTAAAGGAAAATCCACTTTGCACTGCAAGTGCACTTGGAAGTAAAGTCGCTGTAGATCCGAGGGGGACATGCAAGGAAAATAAAAAACAGCATTTTAGCTTGCACATGATTGGATGATAAAATTAGCAGAGCTTCCACTCATTTCAGATCTTCCCCTTAGATTTAGAGCGAATGCACTTTCAATTGCATTTTCAAGTGCACTTGCAGTGTAAAGTGGATTTGCCTTTTGTAAATAACCCCCATAGTGACATAAAAGATTGCTGTCATGCAACAGAACACATAAAACTGAGAGCCAGCAAAGGTGGCCCAACTTAACCAACCATCCCCCCACACCCCCCAACAATGGAGGAGGGTCTGCAACCCCAAATGAACACCAGCCTGTGGCCGGACGTGAAGGCAAATGTGCAAAAGGCACCTAGCCCCTTTCAATAGAAACAGTCAAAGGCACATAAGGTATTCCGGCAAGGAGTGTTGGTGTAGATCACCCGGAGCCCCGGGGGCACAAAACCTAGACGGACTAAGTGTGAAAAACAGGCACAAAGTAAAGTACTATCAAATAGTTTGTAGGATGTAGGACCAAAGACTTTGGGGCCATAGCATGGGTGTTGGCACTCACGCTGCAGCCGTATACCTGGATAGAGGTCGCAACTGTGTAGGGAAGTGTTCACCTGGTAAGACTCGGATCCCCGGGAATACAGCACACGGAGAGCTATCCGGAACGTTGCTCACAGGAGAAGGCAGTCAATGGGTACATCAGACAGCAGCACCCAGTCTCCAGGATGGAAAGGAAAAAAAGAAAGAAGAAAGAACACAAGCGGGCTGCAAGGAAGCAGCCCCGGCTATTTCCCAACTGTACAATTTGGGTGGAGGAGGGGGAGGCGACAGCCGTCACCAGAGCTCTGACAGAAATGACAGGAGCATAGCGTCCAGGGTTTCCCGGGCATAGTCCCATCACAAAGGGGCCCAAGCGGTGTACACGGCAGTAAAAGTGGGTCGCCGGCCACAGATTGTAGGATAGGGCTCCGGATTCGGAGCACCACAGCCCACGAGTCACAGTCAATGCCCTGCAGTGAGAGTCACAAAGGTACGTTCAGGAAATTGTGAGGCCATCAATGTATGGTATCAGCCCATGCAGCAGCCTCTCTGGGGGAGGTGAAGAACTGCACACGGTCACCATCTTGAACATGCAGCATGGTGGGGAAAAGCATGCTGTATTTAACCCCCTTCTCCAGCAGCATGGCACGGACATGGTCAAAGGACTTACGATGCCTCTGTGTTTCCACAGAATAGAGTGAAAAAATAAGTAGTTTGACATTGTCGAATTTCAGTTCTCCCTGCAGGCCGGTAGCACGAAGCACCGTACCTCCTACTCTGTAGTGAAGGAGTTTAAAGATGAACGTGCGTGGTGGAGCCCCCTGCGGTCCTCTGGTTGCCAGGCATGTGATGGGCACGTTCAATTGAGAAATGTGAGGAGAATTTTGCTCTTGGGAGCAAGGAGGGGAGTAATTGTTCCTTGAATGCCATCGGGTCCAAGCCCTCTGCACCCTCAGGCAGCCCCAGGACCCGCAGATTATTACAGCTGTTCTGATTTTTGGGGTCCTCTGCCCTGGGCTCTAGTGATTTAACCTTGGTTTTAAGGATCTGCAGGTCAGCATGGTGATCTCTCTGTACATCTTCTGTCCCGCATACTCGTCTCTCCACCTCGGTCACCCGGTCCCTGAACTTGTCCATGTCTCAGCGAATGAGGGCCGTCTCCATCTGGACATGGTCAATCTTCACCATGAGGGTAGATTGGCAGGTAGAAATGGCCAACATCAGGGCATCAAAAGCTGCAAATCCGGCCTGGATAGTGCCATCAGACGGAGAAGTCTGAGTCTCCATATAGCGGGCCGAGGAGGAGGTAGACCTAGGCTTAGGCAGTGTACTCACTGCTTGGAAGAAATTAGAGTAGAAACATAGACTTTATAGGCATACGTGTATATAGTGGGGACGGAAAGTATTCAGACCCCCTTACATTTTTCACTCTTTGTTAAATGATTTTAGCAAATGGCTGCAATATAAGTTCTTTTTTTTTTTCCTCATTAATGTACACACAGCAGAAAAACACAGAATTGTTGACATTTTTGCAGATTTATTAAAAAGGAAAAACTGAAATATCACAAGTATCCAGGCCCTTTGCTGTGACACTCATATATTTAACTCAGGTGCTGTCTATTTCTTCTGATCATCCTTGAGATGGTTCTACACCTTCATTTGTGTCCAGCTGTGTTTGATTATACTGATTGGACTTGATTAGGAAAACCACACACCTGTCTATATAAGACCTTACAGCTCACAGTGCATGTCAGAGCAAATGAGAATCGCGAGGTCAAAGGAACTGCCTGAAGAGCTCAGAGACAGAATTGTGGCAAGGCACAGATCTGGCCAAGGTTACAAAAAAAAATTCTGCTGCACTTAAGGTTCCTAAGAGCACAGTGGCCTCCATAATCCTTAATTGGAAGACGTTTGGGACGACCAGAACTCTTCCTAGAGCTGGCCGTCCGGCCAAACTGAGCTATCGGGGGAGAAGAGCTTTGGTGAGAGAGGTAAAGAAGAACCCAAAGATCACTGTGGCTGAGCTCCAGAGTTGCAGTCGGGAGATAGGAGAAAGTTGTACAAAGTCAACCATCACTGCAGCCCTCCACCAGTCGGGACTTTATGGCAGAGTGGCTCGACGGAAGCCTCTCAGTGCAAGACACATGAAAGCCCGCATTGAGGTTGCTAAAAAAAACACCTGAAGGACTCCAAGATTGTGAAAAATAAGATTCTTTGGTCTGATGAGACCAAGATAGAACTTTTTGGCCTTAATTCTAAGCGGTATGTGTGGAGAAAACCAGGCACTGCTCATCACCTGTCCAATACAGTCCCAACAGTGAAGCATGGTGGTGGCAGCATCATGCTGTGGGGGTGTTTTTCAGCTGCAGGGACAGGACGACTGGTTGCAATCAAGGGAAAGATGAATGCAGCCAAGTACAGGGATATCCTGGATGAAAACCTTCTCCAGAGTGCTCGGGGCCTTAGACTGGGCCGAAGGTTTACCTTCCAACAAGACAATGACCCTAAGCACACAGCTAAGAGTGGCTTCACAACAACTCCGCGATTGTTCTTGAATGGCCCAGCCAGAGCCCTGACTTAAACCCAATTGAGCATCTCTGGAGAGACCTAAAAATGGCTGTCCAACGTTTACCATCCAACCTGACAGAACTGGAGAGGATCTGCAAGGAGGAATGGCAGAGGATCCCCAAATCCAGGTGTGAAAAACTTGTTACATCTTTCCCAAATAGACTCATGGCTGTATTAGATCAAAAGGGTGCTTCTACTAAATACCGAGCAAAGGGTCTGAATACTTAGGACCATGTGATATTTCAGTTTTTCAATAAATCTGCAAAAATGTCAACAATTCTGTGTTTTTCTGCCGATATGGGGTGCTGTGTGTATATTAATGAGGAAAAAAATAAACTTAAATGATTTTAGCAAATGGCTGCAATATAACAAAGAGTGAAAAATTTAAGAGGGTATGAATTTCTGTCCCCTATGTATTAGGTAAAAAATTTAAAGCTTTTAATAGGATAAAGTTAAAACCATTGTATACAAACACATTAAAAAACATATAATTGAGTGACCTCAAGGACTCTCATAACACCTCTAATACATATATACAACGGGTGGCCCTGCCCCCCTCTGATGCCACGGGGAAGCCATTGGGAAGTCCCTGTGCATCAGTGGGGGGTGGGGTCACCTGGGTACGTCACTGTGTGGCCCCGCCCTCAGTTATAAAAGAACTATCACTTGAGAGGACGGTCATTACGGCGTGTGCCTCCCATGGAGGCAGATCGGTGGCGGCGTGCGGGTTTTGTTTTTTGGTTTTTTTTCGGTCCGGCGGAGTGAGAGAAGAAGATAAATGGAATGGGACATTTTAATTTTTTTATTTTTTAAGGGCTTGTCCCAAGATGTGTCTTGTGGTTTTTGAACATTTTGACACTTTTTTGTGAAATGGTATGGGTACAATGTACCTGTTACCATTTCAAATGGGGGGGCGGTATCTGGGGGTCCCCTTGTTAAAGGGGGCTTCAAGATTCCGATAAGCCCCCACCCGCAGACCCCCACAACCACCGGGCAAGGGTTGTGGGAATGAGGCCCTAGTCCCCATCAACATGGGGACAAGGTGCTTTGGGGGGCTGCCCCAAAGCACCCTCACCATGTTGAGGGCATGTGGCCTGGTACAGTTCAGGAGGGGGGGCGCTCTCTCATCCCCACCTCTTTTCCTGCGGCCTGCCAGGTTGCGTGTTCGGATAAGGGTCTGGTATAGATTTTTAGGGGGACCCCTACGCCATTTTTTTTTTAATTGGCGCAGGGTTCCCCTTAATATCTATACCAGACCTGAAGGGCCTGGTATGGAATTTGGGGGTACCCCCACACAATTTTTTTTTTTTTAATTTTGGTTCGGGGTTCCCCTTAGTATTCATACCAGACCCAAGGGGCCTGGTATGGATTTTTGGGGGACCCCATGCTGTTTTTTTCAATGACTTTTATCTGTATTGCCGAGACCGGACAATTCATTATACCTGCGAATAGTTTTGAATGACTTTTTTTCCTTTAGAAATGTCATTATGTGCAGGGACCGTTCTAAACACTGGAAAAATGCGCAACTTTACAGGCATACTATAGACACCCCCCAGGTAAAAAATTTAGGAATATTTCACTTTTATTGTTTCACTTTAAGCATTATTAAAATTACTGCTCCCGAAAAAATGGCCGTTTTTAAAACTTTTTTTTGCATTGATACATGTCCCCTGGGGCAGGACCCAGGTCCCCAAACACTTTTTATGACAATACCATGCATATAAGCCTTTAAAATTAGCACTTTTGATTTTTCACTTTAGTGTCCCATAGACTTTAACAGTGTTCACGTGTTCGAACAAATTTTTTGCCTGTTCGCATGTTCTGCTGTGAACCGAACCGGGGGGATGTTCGGCTCATCCCTGCCCAAAGGGCTGGATGTTCATACATTTTGCAATCTTCATAAAGTATTCAATTTTTTTTTTTAGTCCTCACTTGTGAACCAGACGTCAAGGACCCCTTGCCACCAGTTGTTATTTCATCCAAGTTTAACATGTCCTGTGATAGTTGGTAAGGTTTTATAAAAACACCAGGCTATACAGTTCAACCTGAGTGTATGTCACTACTGTTTTCAATACCCCTTACATTGTGCTGGCTAAGAGAATTTTGAACTTATCTACACTCTCTGCTGACACCAAAAAATAAAACAGAACACCTGGAGCGCTGCGAGTCTAGGGGCCAAGTAGAGTGCTCTGATGAGGAGTAATCAGAGGAGTAATCAGATAAGTGGATCAGACCCAGTGCAGCCAGCATGGCATGAAAAGAGATGCGACAGTCAAAGAAAAAACACAAAATGCAGCACTTTAAAGAATAATCAAATAAATTCCAACGTAGTACTGTATGCATAAACAATGCTATTCATTCCATAAAGTTAAAAAATGGTTGAACAGTCAAAGTTTAAAATAAATGGTAGTGAACGTTACCAGTGACCTCAGAGTGGATAAGGGGGAAACAATCATCTGGGAGGCTTGCCTGGAGATGATTTGAACATGAATCACCAGCCAAGGAAATGGAGGGGGGAGTGTACTGGCTGCTGGCAAAATCTGTCAGCTCCAGATGGATGCCATGGCTGGATGGAAAGGCAACCTGTGTGATATAAATGGCCCCAGAGGGAACAACCAAGCCGAGCAGGGTCTACATTCTCCTATGCGCCTTCTGTGACATCACTGCTGTGCCCGAGATGAAGGGGGAAAGGTGTCCTGAAGTCAGTTATGTAAGCGTCCACTGTTCTGGTGCCGTGACTTACATGTTTCGCGCGCATGCACTTTGTCAAAGTGACCCCAAAGGCTTTGTATCATCCCTCACTGTATAAGATGGGATAGCAGGCTTCAATCAGAATGATTTCTTCCTGGGTGGTTAAAACAATCCAAAAGCATGTATAGCTCTTGAGCTATTTGTTCCAAAAAAAGCTGATGGCCTTACACTGTGGCAACATCATGGACATCTTAGCACTATATACTGTTGGAAATCGTATACAACATATCATTGGCAAATACCTTTATTACCCGTTATAGAATTTAACCTGCCTGATTGACTGATCAGCAGGGCAGCCCTCAGACTTCTTGATCATTCCATGTATACTTGCCATTAAAATTTGACTTAGTGCAACAAACTCTCCCTGTATATGACAAGTTATTATTCATCGTATGCTGCCACATTTCAGTAAGATTAAAAAAATTCTATACTTGGCTTTCCATAATTTTCCTTTCTTGTTACATCTTCATGCTTTTTGTGTTCCCACTAGGGTGATTTTACTTGGGTGATTTTACTTGTTGTCCTGCTGACCATTGCCATTGGTCATTTGAGTTGTTATCCAAATAGAGAATAAATAAATGCACCCATTGGTACAGTGATTCCAATAATAAGTGTCTAGGAGGAAATTTCCCAGAATCTCACTTCCTGTTTTTTCTAAGGAACAGTAAGTGAAATCACCCCAGTTGAGGACCGAAAGGAAAAAAAGCAGGGGTTTTAATCAGTAGCGATATAGTAAAAAAATGTTGACATCTATTTGTTAAAGTAAAATATCCTTTATTATATTATCGCCACAAAGTGCACTCCTAGTACAATCTAAAATGAACCTGAATGGCAACAAAAGAATATTATGGACCTTGTGTGCAATACAATGCGTTCCTTTAAATACTTGTTAAGTCCAATACTCTGGAAAAACAGTTACTTGCATCTTTTTCACTTTTTAGATACTGTATGAAGTAAAATATCTGCGAGTTCAGAAAATATAAATGTTGAAAATTCTGAATGTGTAAATGCTTTAAAGTTGTGCTGCTTTAGATCGGATGACTAACTTCTCACACCACAAGACTGATCACTCTATCCGTAATCCCATAAACCTTGTGGATAGCCTTCCCAGAAGAATTAAAGCCATTATAGCTGTAAAGGGTGGGCCAACTCAATATTGAACCCTACGGACTAAGGCTGGGATGCTATTAAATGTATTGTGTGCAAAAGGTAGGCGTCCCAATACTTTTGGTAATATAGTGTATATTTTACATCCCCCCAGCCAGCAGACTTATGCCTGTTGGCATTCCCAACTCACAGTTGACCTCCAGGACTGCTTTCTCCAACACAGAACCTCCAGTTGGCGCCTGGTGTGTGCCCAGAGATTGCTCCCTGTTCAGATGCAATGCCTCCCCTATGTACTGCTGTGTCTACTGAGCAGGGAGTAGCTGACTATCTTGACACATAAGGAGGCACTAAACTGACAGCAGCATCTTACCTCTTCCATGTCCCGCTGTGTCATCTAATCAGGAAGCTGCCAATTGTTTTAAATACACAGAGAGGTACAGGATTGGCAGTGGTGTCTCCTGCATGGCAGTGGAGTGAGCTCTTTACAATCAGAGTGATCTGAAGCCATTACAAGCAAGACTATGTGGCACCTCCATCACAGCTTTTCTGAGTACTGAACTCCCACTCACTCAGCAGACTTTGTTTTACACCTTCTGAGCCAGTACTACAGCCACAGTTAAAGAGCGCTAATTTGTACTGCTACCGTCTTGGCAAGCTCTAGGCATCCCACGCTTAAAAGGGCAGCCTTAAAAAGAATACCACCACTCATTCTCCACTTTTTCTTTTTACATCCTAACTAATGTAACCTGTGTCCAAATTAAGCTGGCCACAGATGCTTCTAATCTTGGCCATTTCAGCAAGGACCAGCCAAGGTTCGAACCATCTATGGGCAGGCCGAACGTACCCAAGTCTATCCATCAATCGACTTTGGCACAACCAGCATGTCACATTTTTACATGCGATTATTGCCAGCGGCTATAGCCCCTAGCAATAAGCACCGTGTTCTCCTGGAAGGGAGGGCTCCCCACTGGTAGAACACAATAGCTCCGCGGGACGGATTACCCCATCAACACTAAATGTGTTGATGAGGGAATCAAGTATTGTTCTTTCTTGCAACCCATGGTTGCAAAAAAAGAAAACTGCATCATCTACAGCCTACCTTAATCTCCTTACCCTTAATTCCTGAGCACTGAGAACATTCACACCTGTGCTCATAATGGACATGAACTTTAAAACACCTAATTTTTTATTAAAAATGGAAAAATATCTTGGTAAAAATACCCTGGTCACGCAGAAAACACCAACAGAATAAAAGAACTTGAACAACATATGAGTGATTTGATTTGGAAGACTAATGACTCGCCACCCAGAATAAATTGGCTCAATTGCTCCTTATTACTTCAATGGGAGAGAAATTGGAAGACCTAGAAAACAGAAATCCAACCTATAACTCATAGGTATACCTTAACATAAAGACGCAGACCTACTACACTATCTCACAGCCAATCTAATGAATTTTCTCACTCTTGCAACATAGAAAGACTACAATATATTAATAAACCCTCTGAACACTGCTATACACCCTTTCCAGCACACTATGCAGTGAAAAAAAGGAAAATTTATTATCAAATACTTACCGTAATTTTCCTTTCCTGATGGACTCCATGGCAGCCTACGTGTGGGTTAACCCCGCCTCCTCTCCAATGCTATAGGACCCCATTCCCATAAATGAGTACTCACCACTAGCTACTGCGTTCTGTAACTAGCCTACTCTTTGACAAATGGGTGGGAACTCCGTCTGCCATAGAGTCCATCAGGAAAGGAAAATTACGGTAAGTATTTGATAATAAATTTTCCTTTTTCCTGACAGACTCCATGGCAGCCTATGTGTGGGAAATAACTAGCCGACCACACGGGTGGGTATGCTGAATCAAACAAAATTTTAATTTGTCCTATCAACCGATAGGATTCTCAAAGCAAAGTTCACAGAGGACAATGAAGCAGGCTCAATACAGTAGTGAGACATGAAAGTATTGATAGAGGCCCACAAGGCCGCTTTGCATATGGTGTCTGGGGCCATGTTTCGCGCTGCCGCCCATGAAGCCGCCATTCCCCTGGTGGAATGAGCTGTCAACGCCTGTGGAGGAGCCAAGCTCTTCGCCCTGTATGCTTGTTGAATAGTTTGAACAATCCAAGTAGCGAGCGTCCTAATCGAAGCTTTCTTCCCTTTATTGCTTCCCGAGTGTAGAATAAATAAATGGTCAGAACGTCTGAAGGGAGAAGTCACTCTCAGGTATTCTTTGATTGCTTCCCCTACATCCAAAGGATGAATCTCGGAGGACCCCGGAGACCTAAACGTAGGAAGGACTATCTCCTGATTATCATGGAACACTGAGGACACTTTCGGGTTAGAACCCAGCATAGGGATGAGGACTACCCGGTTCGGGAAGAACGTCAGGAAGGGTTCTTCACAACCCAGAGAGCCAATCTCAGAGACTCTTTTTGCCGATGTGACGGCTACTAGAAAGACCACTTTTGCTGAGAAGTCCTTAATAGAGAGTGGTGCAGGCCCGGTAGTACTGAGTCCTGAGATTGAGTCTAGAACAAGTGGCAGGTCCCATTTGGGGAACCTGGATTTCCTTTGGGGCTTGAGCCTTGAAGCACCACGAAAAAAAATTGTCAGATTAACGGATTGGTTGCCCAAGAGGACCCAGAGAAGGCAGACAGTGCAGACACCTGGACTCTAAGCGAGCTGATGGATAATAGTAGATCTAAGCCTGTTTGAAGGAAGCTGAGAACGTCTTGCACCCCCGGGTGTCTAAAAGACCTACCGCTAGAAGAGCAAAAATCCAAAAACTTGGACCAGATCCTACTGTAGACTCTATTTGTGCTAGGTCTTCTTGAGCTCATGAGAGTTGAGATCACTGTAGGAGCGCAACCAAGCGAGATTAGCCTCTCCCTCTCAAGAACCAGACCATCAGTCTCAGCACTGCCGGACATGGGTGCAGGACTGACCCCTGAGTAAGAAGGTCCGGCCTGAGAGGGAGAGGCACCGGGTCCCTGAAGCTGAGTTGGACAAGGAGAGGGAACCAAGGCCTGTTCGGCCAGTATGGAGCTATTGTCAACACTTCGGCTGTTTCCGAACTGAGCCTCTGCAGGAATCTCAGGATGACCGGAAGCGGCAGGAAGGCATATGCCTTGTTGAACCTCCAAAGATCCGCCAGTGCGTCCGACCCGAGAACCTGGCTGCAATGACCTCTGGCATAAAATTTCTCCAGCTTGCAGTTGTGGCGGGAGGCGAATGGATCCACCTCGGGATTGATCCCTAGTGACGAGACCCATCTGAATGTCTCCATATGCAGGGACCACTCGTTGTTGTCCAGCTTGGTGCGTGAAAGGAAGTCTGCTTGGGTATTCTGGACTCCTGGGACAAACACCGCCGAGATATTTCACAGGTTCTTCTGTGCCCAAGAAAGGATGGGCTCGACTTCCCGAAGGAGATTGGGACTCCGGGTACCCCCTTGCCTCTTCACGTAGGCGACTGCCGTTGTGTTGTCCATTCTTAACAGCACTGAGTTCCCTTTCAATAGGTGAGAGAAGGATTGCAGTGCACACCAGGCCGCTCTGAGTTCCAGGACGTTTGAACCTAGGACTGGGAGGCATGGATCCCATTTGCCCTGGGCGAGGTTCGAACCGCAGAGGGCTCCCCAACCCGTCCCGCTGGCATCGGTCGTGACCGTGATCCAGGAGATGGGGGCAATGGAGTGACATGCCAGGAGGTTCTTGCGTTGAAGCCACCAAAAGAGTCTGTTCCTCATTGATGATGTCACCCGGCTGACTCGATTCTTGTCCCCTGTTCTCCACTGCTGCAGGAACCCTGACTGGAAGGGACGTAATCTCCACAAGGCCCACTTGACCATGGGAGTCGTAGAGACCATCGTACCAACGATTTCTAGACATTGAGAGGCTTTCAGGAGTGTGGTATGTAGAGCCCGAGAAATTCTGTCCCGAACAACCGGAATTTTCTGTACTGGAAGGGAAATAGTGCTTCTGACGGTGTCGAACTGTGCTCCCAGATATATTAGGTGCTGAGCCGGAATTAGGTGGCTTTTTGCTAAATTCAGGAGCCACCCGAAGCTGGATAGGGTGGAGATCACCAGCTCCCGATGGGCCAGCAGCTGTTCCCTGCTTTGAGACAGAACCAGGAGGTCGTCGAGGTAGTGGTAGAGACGCACCCCCTTTAACCTTATGAGAGCTACTGTGGCTAAGAGGATTTTTGAAAAGACCCGGGGGGAAGTTGTCAACCCGAAGGGGAGGCAAATAAACTGCAGATGATCCTGCCCTACTTGGAAACGTAGGTACTTGTGAAGCCCCTTTTCTACTGGGACGTGGAAGTAAGCATCCTTCAAATCGATGGAAATCATCCAGTCGCCTGGCTGAATAGCTTGCTGAATGGTCGACAGAGTTTCCATCTTGAATTTCCCTTGCTCTATAAACTCGTTCAGGTAGGTCAGGTCTATGACCGGGCGCCAAGAGCCACTCTTTTTTTGAACTAAGAAAAGAGGGGAGTATACCCCCTGAAACCATTCGTCCCTGGGGACGTGTACCATTGCTCCTTGAGACTTCAGAAGGTCCACGTAGGACAGTAGGGCTTGTTTTTTGTTCTTCCGACCGGGGTAGAAGAGTGGAGACAAATCTGGGAGGAGGAATATTGGAGAAGGTCCATCTGTGACCTGTCAAGACTGTTCTTATTACCCAAAAGTCCGAGATCGAGGCCACCCAGACGTGCCGGAAGAGGCTCAGTCGTGCCCCTACCCGACCCGCCTGGGCGGGCGCAATCTCAAAAATACTTTGCCTGCTTACGACCACTGGATGTCTGGCCTTTGGTAGACTTGCGAAAGGACGTTTAACCTCTGTTCCAGTTCTTCCTAAAGTCCCTGCCTGGCTTGTAAGAGCGAGCTTCCCTGGAGCGCTCTGGAGAATGTCTTCTAAAGTGAGGTTTCTTCCGACCAAGAAGGCGTCTATCTTGGGGAAGGAAGCCTGACTTGCCACCCGTGGCACGTGATATGGCATCGTCGAGTTTGTTGCCAAACAGTGAGGACCCCTCGAAGGGAATCTTACACCAGGCCTGTTTGGAAATTGGGTCAGCAAGCCAAGGACGTAACCATAAGGCCCACTTGGCCGTGACTGATGACAGCATAATCCGCGCCAATAGGCGTATCAAATCAATGGATGCCTCCCCCAAGAAGACTGCCGCTAGCTTTAATTCTGCAGCTGCTGAACTTCCTGCTAGCTCCTCCGAAATTCCCTTAAGGAAGGAATCCACATTCTCCGTCCAAGCCTCCATGGCTTTTGACATGGCCGCCAGGGCCAAAGCCGGTTTACAGGCCGTACCGGCTAGCCCATAGATCCTCTTCAGATCCTGGTCAATCCTTCTCTCAAGACCATCCTTGAAGGATACCGTATCCTCTAGGGGAAGCGTGACATGTTTAGCCAGACGCATTAGGGCAGCATCTACAAGGGGAGCATTCTCTAGGTACTTCACCTCTTCCGACTTGAAGGGGTATAATCTGGAGGCTTTATTAACCATAGAGGACTTCCTGTCCGTCTTACTCCATTCCTCATCTATAATATCTTTCAGCTCCGAAAGGAGCGGGAAACTTAAATGTTCTTTTCCAAGGTGTTTGAAGAATTTCTTCTGTTTAGCTGGAGGAGTAGCGGGATCCTCCCATTTAAGGGCCTCCTTGACTGCTTTAATTAAAGGTGACACCATGTTGAAGTCAAAGCCTCCGATTTCCTCTTCTTCCTGAGGATCGTCATCTGAGGGATCAAGAGAGGCCGCATAAGGCTGGGAAGTGCCCGGGTCTTCACGGGCCTCATCAGCCGGGGGGGCCAGACAGTGAAGTAGACTGACTCAGCGTGTGGGGAGAATCCAGCTCTTTCAGGGATTGTTGTACCACACGTTTAACGAGAGATTCCAAGTGTTGGTTCTCTGTCTCTTTTTCCCTGACCGCCCGGGCATAACACCGATCACATAGTGATTTGCCCTCCGGAACTCTTGCTCCACATCCCCAGCAGGCTCTTCGATCAGAGCGGCTGTCATGGCCGTGGGAGCGGTGTCTGGAGGAGGAATGAGATCGTCTCCCCTGGTGGTGGTCTCCAGATGCAGAGTCTCGTCTGGATCTTGAAGGAGACTGGCGTTGCGGCCTGGCAAGGTCTTTATCATTCTGGACCGAAATCTGAGGGTCCGATCTAGAAGGGCTGGAAGAAAAAACACAGCAGGGAAGGGGAAATGATGGGACCAACATCAGATAACGCATATACCATGCGGCTGACTTTCCACCCCTCCCCTCTTAAGCACATACCTTGTGCGAGAGGGCTGGCCACTTAAAGGCGGTGAATTATCCATGATTTGCAGAAGAAGGGCGACACAATGCAGCTGGTCTGCAAAAAAGAAAAAATGGCCTGAATGGGCCGACAAACCAGTAAGGAGGAGTCCTCTGCCCCAAAGCAAACAAACGAGCATTTGCAAAAAAAAAAACAAGGGAGAAAATTTCTCTCTGCCCTTCTCTCCCTTTTTTTTTTCTTTTTTTTTTAATCAACATGAATTGCACTTAATAATTTATTATTATATTTTTTTATATATATATATATATATATTTTTTTTTATAACCAACATGAAATGCACTTAATAATTTATTATATATATATATTTTTTTATTTTTATTTTTAATTTTCAAAAACACACAGTGTATACCTACACTGCAAACACTCACCTAGCGATGACCAGAGCTGGGTATGGGGAAGACCGCTCCACTCCCGTCCACTGTGAGGGGAAATCCCACTGTGAGGGAGTCTAAGAGTGGTATTTGAAGCTCCCCGCCCATGACGTCACCGCCCACCATGCACCTGCGCCGTAGGTCGGTGATTGTACCGCGCATGCGCGGTTCCCCGAGTATTGCGCTGTACTACGCATGCGCGAGCCAAGCCTCGGTCTCGAGGAGGCTACTGCGCATGCGCGAACGGCGCGAACGGCCGTACCCGGAAGTGCTGAGGCGAGCTGGAACGCACCAGCGCCAGCCGCCATGAGGGGCGGAAAAGGACCCAAAAGCGACCGGCATAATAGTAATAGGAGCCGGGGATACCTAGGGGAAGACAGGATACACAGAGAAACACTGCCATGGAGACACAAACAATGCTTCCGACCTTGCCAGCCGTTGATGCGTCCAGAAGTTTTCGGCATACAGAGGCAACCATCCCTCCACCACAAGGGGAAAACTTCAGCCTCAAACGCTACTCGCCCGCCCATGGCTGGGCCCTGAGCTGCACCACAAGAGGTATGCCATGATCCTGGATCCGTCCGACCGGACGCGAACATCTTGAGTAGGTCCATTGGAGGAGGACAAAAAAGGAATGCAGTAGCTAGTGGTGAGTACTCATTTATGGGAATGGGGTCCTATAGCATTGGAGAGGAGGCGGGGTTAACCCACACGTAGGCTGCCATGGAGTCTGTCAGGAAATAGGGATTTTTAGTTCACACATTGCAATACATGTTTGTATGCCCCATGTTGGCATTGTATCCACCATAGCATTTGCAGTGGCAAAACAGAGTAGGACTGGCCAGAAGAGGGATTACTAAGATGCAGATGGCCAGCTTAAACATGTTTTTCAATGTGTAAACTAAAAATCCTGTTTTTTCATTGCATAGTTGGCTGGAAAGGGTGCTTAGTGTGCAGAGGGTTCATTCAGAATTTGTAGTGTTAACATGTGGTCACACCCCTTTAGCACCTGATCTATTATAGATATGTGCAAGCTATTGGGATTTGAGCACAGGTATATCTTGTTTTTGTTACAACATAGAAAGCGTGAATGGACTAGGTCTGGAAAGACAGGGATCCAACAACAGACCTAGACCTGTCATAGCCAAATACTTTCACCCGGACAAAGAAGCCAATCTACAGAAAGCATAAAGGTGCATAAAAGGTACGAAATATATACAAGAAAAAGTTGCGCTACTAGTGTAAAAGAATAAAAAATATAAAAATTAGCAGCCAGCATCAACAATATGACTAATTGTGAATAGAGTAAAAAATAAAAAATGCAGTGCTAAAATAAAATATAACCACTCCAAGAGTCACCTTGGGGTAGGGAATTCACTGATGTAAAAGTGAATGGTACTGCAAATGTACAATATATAAAATACAATAAAAGTGCTCAGTGGATAAGTGAGGACAGTGGGTGAACTCATATGGCACAATCACAAAAACCAAAGGAATACATATAGTCCATACAGTAATTAAACATGAAGTGTTTAACTGACATAGGCCATATAATTGGGCTGGTTTACGTAGCATTTGCGCCATGAGTTGCGGTGCACGCCGATGTGCAAATTACATTTTCGTATTTACAAAACATTTGCGCCAGTAACACAGCGCGATCCCCCATTTACTATTCTCTTCGCGGCGCACGGGAAGAGGTGATCGGCGCACGGCATCTTTAACTTAAAATTTAAACAAGCTGAAAGTGCCAATATTATGGGGGTGATGTGGGTTGATGTGAGGAAGTGTAGTACTAACTGCCCAAGTCACAAATATGCCCAAAATACACCACGCATGCTCAAACGGCATTTGCGCTTGTTCAAATGCTTTGGTTCACTGCGCTGGCAAAATCTTAGTAAATGTCAAGCAACGTAAATGCATTCGCATAGGTTGAACGGGCGCACCTTTTTTTTTTTTAAACGCTGGTTCACTTCGCGGCTATAATGAAATGTCGGTCCGGCAATACACATAGAAGTTCATTGATAAAAACAGCATTAAGAAAAGAAACTAAATTCAGAAAAAAAAATGCGTGGGGTCCCCCCGAAATTCAATACCAGGCCCTTCAGGTGTGGTATGGATTTTAAGGGGAACCCTGTGCCAAAAAAAAAAAAAAAAAGGCGTAGGTCCCCCTAAAAATCCATACCAGACCCTTATCTGAGCACGCAACCTGGCAGGCCGCAGGAAAAGAGGGGGGGACAAGAGAGCGCCCCCTCCTGATCCGTACCAGGCCACATGCCCTCAACATTGGGAGGGTGCTTTGGGGTAGCGGCCCCCCAAAGCACCTTGTCCCCATGTTGATGAGAACAAGGGCCTCATCCCCACAACCCTTGCCCGGTGGTTGTGGGGGTCTGCAGGCGGGGGGGCTTGTGGGAATCTGGAAGCCCCTTTTAACAAGGGGACCCCCAGATCCCGGCCCCCCCGTGTGAAATGGTAAGGGGGTACAAAAGTACCCCTACCATTTCACAAAAAAAGTGTTAAAAATGACAAGGGCCAGTTTTTGACAATACCTTTATTTAAAGCCTTCTTCGGGTCTTCTTCCTTCTTCCTTCCTTAGGTTTCTTCCTCCATCTTCTCCTTCCTCTGCTTCCTCCTCCGATCCTCGGCTTTTTGCTCCAGTGTTCTCGTCCGGCATCTTCCTCCGCGGCGTCTTCTTCCCCGCTTCGTTCTTGGGCCGCTCTGCATCCATGATGGGAGACTTCCGCTGTGTGACGCATCTCATCTTCTGACACTTCTTAAATAACGTAGGGCAGGGCCACCTGGTGACCCCGCCCCCCTCTTACATCACGGGGAAAGCCATAAGGGAAGTCCCCGTCAAGTCCCTGTGCGTCAGAGAGGGGTGACCCCGCCCCCTCTGAAGCACGGTTCCGTTATATATATGTCAGAAGACAAGAAGCGTCACACAGCGGGAGCCTCCCATCATGGATGCGGATCGGCCCAAGAACGAATCGGGGAAGAAGATGCCGCAGAGGAAGATGCCAGACGAGAACATCGGAGCAAGAAGCCGAGGATCGGAGGAAGAAAAAGATGGAGGAAGAAACCAAAGGATGAAGGAAGGAAGAAGGAAGAAGACCCGAAGAAGATGGAAAGAAGAAGACTTTAAATAAAGGAATTGTCAAAAACTGTCCCTTGTCATTTTTAACATTTTTGACACTTTTTTTGTGAAATGGTAGGGGTACTTTTGTACCCCTTTACCATTTCACATGGGGGGGCGGGATCTGGGGGTCCCCTTGTTAAAGGGGGCTTCCAGATTCCCAAAAGCCCCCGCCCACAGACCCCCACAACCACCGGGCAAGGGTTGTGGGGATGAGGCCCTTGTCTCCTCATCAACATGGGGACAAGGTGCTTTGGGGGGGACCCCAAAGCACCCTCCCAATGTTGAGGGCGTGTGGCCTGGTACGGTTCAGGAGGGAGGGTGCTCTCTCATCCCCCCCTCCTTTCCTGCGGCCTGCCAGGTTGCGTGCTCGGATAAGGGTCTGGTATGGATTTTTAGGGGGACCCCGCACCATTTTTTTGAAATTTTAGCTCGGGGTTCCCCTTAAAATCCATACCAGACCTGAAGGGCCTGGTATTGCTCTTGAGGGGGACCCCCACGCCATTTTTTTTTATTTTGGCGCGGGGTTCCCCTTAATATCCATACCAGACCTGAAGGACCTGTTATGGAATTTTGGGGGAACCCCACACATTTTTTTTTTCTTAATTTTGTTTTTTTTATTAATGCTGTTTTTATCAATGAACTTTTATGTGTATTGCCGGAATGACATTTCATTATAGCCACGAGTAGTTTTAAATAACTTTTATTCCTTAAGGGCCAGTTCACACCACATGCAGTCCTGAGCGGTTTTTTTTCTGCATCAAAAACGCATGGTTTTCAATGGCATAGTTCACACCAGTGCTTGCAGTTCAAGTGCGTTTTCAGTTCCCGAAAAAAAAGTAGAACATGCTGCATTTTTTAGGCACTGGACTGTACTGGAACGCCGTAAAATGCATCAAAAATGCACTGGAACGAACCTAAATGCGCCAAAAATGCACTGCAACACACTTGTCCTTATTTAAGGTTAAGAAAAAAGAGGGGGGGGGAAGCAATGGACTGCATCAAAAACGTGCATGCAGAAAAGCACCTGGAACGCATCCGAACTGCGTTTCTATGGTGTGATCTGGCCCTTAAGGCCAGTTCACACCATAGAAACGCGGTCCGGACGCATTCCAGGTGCTTTTCTGCATGCGCGTTTTTGATGCGTTCCAGTGTGTTTTTGGTGCGTTTTTGATGCAGTCCAGTGCTTTTTTCCCCCCCTCTTTTTTCTTAACCTTAAATAAGGACAAGTGCGTTCCAGTGCGTTTTACAGCTTTCAAGTACAGTCCAGTGCAGAAAAAAATGCAGCATGTTCTACTTTTTTGTCTGGAACTGGAACACACTGGAACTGCAAGTACTGGGGTGCCATTGAAAATCATATAACCAAATTTCCATGCATTTTTGATGCATAAAATATGCACGGGACTGCATTGGTGTGAACTGGCCCTTAAGCAATTTGGCATATTTAAAAGCATTTATCCTTGTTTCGTTTTTGGGGTTGTCCAATTGGTGACATTGATATATGTCCCTTATGGTGGGACCTGGGCCCCCATACCCATTTTAAGGCCAATAACTAGAAGATAAGCCAGCCAAGTGGGTACTAGTAAAATTGCCAAGTCAGTTCCCTTAGACTGCAATGGTATTTGTTGTATCACTTTTGCACGTTTGGCTCTTTAGTTGCCCCCCCCCCCGGACTGGGGGGTGTTTTGTCCCATCTGTCATTTTGGTGCATGCTGGGTGATGTGCTTAATTTTGGACAGGGGGTGGCTTATTTTGTGCTAGCTGCATTTGGGTTGTTCTGGGCATGCTCAGGGACTTTGTTTTTTTCCTGTGCCTTTTGGTGTGTGAAATGCATTTGGGTTTGTCTGGGCATGCTCAGAGACTTTGGGTTTTTTTGGTGGTGCTTTTTGTGTGTGAACAGCACTTGGATGTTTCTGGGCATGCTCAGAGTGTGTTTTTTGGGTTAGTAATTTAAGGACATCCTTAACAGGTGTAGTCACTTTGAAGTTCTCTCTACATTGGGTGAAGTTGCATTTTGTGTGTTTCATGGACTGTGCATGTGTTTGCAATTGCCTCATTAGCACACAAACCTATGTTATATAAAGCTTGCAGATAGCATTCTTTACTTTGCCCTGAAAAGAGCCAAGATTTGGGGGGAGTACATTTGGGTGTCCTTATCAAGTTTCTAACACATGTATTTTCTATTTGTATTTTGTTTATGTTGCTGCAAAACAGATGTGTTTTATGCAATTTATTTGTTACTTTGGTTTGTTGTTTTTTTTTGGGTGGTGGTTATTTTACCATGAAATCTTTTTTATGTTAGCAATTTTTGTTGTTTTTACGTTGTTCACTTTGGGTTAACTGTCTTTGCTGCATTATTTTTAAAATTCTTTCTCAAGATGTTGTGACTAATGTTTTAATCCTTAACCACTTGAGCCCCGGACCATTATGCTGCCTAAGGACCAGAGGTCTTTTTCCAATTTGGCACTGCGTCGCTTTAACTGCTAATTGCGCGGTTATGCAATGCTGTACCCAAACGAAATTTGCGTCCTTTTCTTCCCACAAATAGAGCTTTCTTTTGATGGTATTTGATCACTTCTGCAGTTTTTATTTTTTGCGCTATAAACGGAAAAAGACCGAAAATTTTGAAAAAAAATGATATTTTCTACTTTTTGTTATAAAAAAAATCCAATAAACTCAATTTTAGTCATACATTTAGGCCAAAATGTATTCGGCCACATGTCTTTGGTAAAAAAAATGTCAATAAGCGTATATTTATTGGTTTGCGCAAAAGTTATAGCGTCTACAAACTAGGGTACATTTTCTGGAATTTACACAGCTTTTAGTTTATGACTGCCTATGTCATTTCTTGAGGTGCTAAAATGGCAGGGCAGTACAAAACCCCCCCAAATGACCCCATTTTGGAAAGTAGACACCCCAAGGAAATTGCTGATAGGCATGTTGAACCCATTGAATATTTATTTTTTTTGTCCCAAGTGATTGAATAATGACAAAAAAAAAAAAAAAAAAAAATATTTACAAAAAGTTGTCACTAAATGATATATTGCTCACACAGGCCATGGGCCTATGTGGAATTGCACCCCAAAATATATTCAGCTACTTCTCCTGAGTACGGGGATACCACATGTGTGGGACTTTTTGGGAGCCTAGCCGCGTATGGGACCCCGAAAACCAATCACCGCCTTCAGGATTTCTAAGGGTGTAACTTTTTGATTTCACTCTTCACTGCCTATCACAGTTTCGGAGGCCATGGAATGCCCAGGTGGCACAACCCCCCCCCCAAATGACCCCATTTTGGAAAGTAGACACCCCAAGCTATTTGCTGAGAGGCATATTGAGTCCATGGAATATTTTATATTTTGACACAAGTTGCGGGAAAGTGACACTTTTTTTTTTTTTTTTTTTTTTTTTTGCACAAAGTTGTCACTAAATGATATATTGCTCACACAGGCCATGGGCCTATGTGGAATTGCACCCCAAAATACATTTAGCTGCTTCTCCTGAGTATGGGGATACCACATGTGTGGGACTTTTTGGGAGCCTAGCCGCGTACGGGGCCCCGAAAACCAATCACCGCCTTCAGCGTTTTTAAGGGCGTGAATTTTTGATTTTACTCTTCACTGCCTAACACCGTTTCGGAGGCCATGGAATGCCCAGGTGGCACAAACCCCCCCCAAATGACCCCATTTTGGAAAGTAGACACCCCAAGCTATTTGCTGAGAGGCATGGTGAGTATTTTGCAGCTCTCATTTGTTTTTGAAAATGAAGAAAGACAAGAAAAAACTTTTTTTTTTTTTCTTTTTTCAAATTTCAAAACTTTGTGACAAAAAGTGAGGTCTGCAAAATACTCACTATACCTCTCAGCAAATAGCTTGGGGTGTCTACTTTCCAAAATGGGGTCATTTGGGGGGGTTTTGTGCCACCTGGGCATTCCATGGCCTCCGAAACTGTGATAGGCAGTGAAGAGTGAAATCAAAAATTCACGCCCCTTAGAAAGCCTGAAGGCGGTGCTTGGTTTTCGGGGTCCCGTACACGGCTAGGCTCCCAAAAAGTCTCACACATGTGGTATCCCCGTACTCAGGAGAAGCAGCAGAATGTATTTTGGGGTGTAATTTCACATATTCCCATGGCATGTTTGAGCAATATATCATTTAGTGACAACTTTGTGCAAAAAAAAAAAAAAAAAAAAAAAAATTTGTCTCTTTCCCGCAACTTGTGTCGCAATATAAAATATTCCATGGACTCGACATGCCTCTCAGCAAATAGCTTGGGGTGTCTACTTTCCAAAATGGGGTCATTTGGGGGGGTTTTGAACTGTCCTGGCATTTTATGCACAACATTTAGAAGCTTATGTCACACATCACCCACTCTTCTAACCACTTGAAGACAAAGCCCTTTCTGACACTTATTTTTTACATGAAAAAGTTTTTTTTTTTTTGCAAGAAAATTACTTTGAACCCCCAAACATTATATATTTTTTTAAAGCAAATGCCCTACAGATTAAAATGGTGGGTGTTTCATTTTTTTTTTTCACACAGTATTTGCGCAGCGATTTTTCAAACGCATTTTTTGGGGAAAAAACACACTTTTTTAAATTTTAATGCACTAAAACACACTATATTGCCCAAATGTTTGATGAAATAAAAAAGATGATCTTAGACCGAGTACATGGATACCAAACATGACATGCTTTACAATTGCGCACAAACGTGCAGTGGCAACAAAATAAATACATTTTTAAAAGCCTTTAAAAGCCTTTACAGGTTACCACTTTAGATCTACAGAGGAGGTCTACTGCAAAAATTACTGCCCTCGATCTGACCTTCGCGGCGATACCTCACATGCATGGTGCAATTGCTGTTTACGTTTGACGACAGACCGCCGCTTGCGTTCGCCTTAGCGCAAGAGCAGGGGGCGACAGGGGTGCTTTTTTTTTTTTTTTTTTTTTTCTTTATTATTTTTTTGCTTTTTTATCTTATTTTTAAACTGTTCCTTTCATTTTTTTTTTTTTTAAATCATTTTTATTGTTATCTCGGGGAATGTAAATATCCCCTATGATAGCAATAGGTAGTGACAGGTACTCTTTTTTGAAAAAATTGGGGTCTATTAGACCCTAGATCTCTCCTCTGCCCTCAAAGCATCTGACCACACCAAGATCGGTGTGATAAAATGCTTCCCCAATTTCCCAATGGCGCTATTTACATCCGGCGAAATCTAAGTCATAAAATGCTCGTAGCTTCCGGTTTCTTAGGCCATAGAGATGTTTGGAGCCACTCTTGTCTCTGATCAGCTCTATGGTCAGCTGGCTGAATCACCGGCTGCATTCTCAGGTTCCCTGTTGAGACAGGAGAGCCAGAGAAAAACACGGAAGACGGTGGGGGGGGGGGGCATTCCCTCCCACGGCTTGTAAAGGCAGTCTAGAGGCTAATTAGCCACTAGGATTGCTTTTACATGAAAGCCGACCGCTGGCTGAAAAGAATGATACCAAGATGATACCTAAACCTGCAGGCATCATTCTGGTATAACCACTCAAAGTTGTGAATGGCGTACCTGAAGACAAAAAAATGGTTAACAATAAAGCACAGTAAACAATAAAGTATAAATAATTACATACCTGAAAAACAAACATGATAAAACATAATAACAATAACAATAACAATAAAACACTGCAGAATAGAATACAGTAAAAAAAGAGCAGAACAATAGAGAGAGAGAATAGAGAGAGAGAACAATAAAACGACAACTATTTTTTTTTATTTTATATATATTTTTTTTTTTTTTTTACACTTTTTTTGTAACTAACTTTTATAACTGTAACCGGTTCCAGGTTCGGGTCTCTCAAAATGCGATGGCATCTTGGGAGACCCTGTGAAAGTGTGCCTAGTCTGTGCAATGCTGTACCCTACGCTAATACTCAACTAGTGTATGGTAGCGTTCAAAACATTCACCAATGCAAAGACCAGGATTGTCAGGACAGGAGGGACAATAATAGCGGGTGTCACGCCTATATCCGCGTTTGCTGCAGACACAACATCTTTTTGGGGGGGGTTCGTTGGGTAGGGGTACTCGGGAGCACATAAAAATGCCTCTCATGCAGCCGACTGCATTTCGTTGGGGGATGTGAATGGGGGAAGTACGGGCGCTGCAGAAGTGGTGGGTTCCCAATTAGGATTGGCGAATGCAGCAGGAAGGGCACTATGGGCACGACGGGCCTGTGTTTGTCTTTTTGGTGGCAGCGGGACACTACTTGTGCTTGTCACCTCACCAGCTTGAACTGCACTTATGGGACTCGCCACGTCACCAAGTGTTACTGCAGTGCTGGTTTGACTACGACCGGGGTGTACTAGGCCGCTGGTGCTTGCCAGTTCAATAAAAAGCTTCCAAAAAAACTGTTAGCGATCGCAGGGATCAGGCCTGACTCTGCGAACGCTGCAGTTATGCGTTTAGTGTTTTGTAAGTGACAGTGATCGATCGATACTGCACTTGGGTGGGCTGGACTGGGCCGGGCGGAGGGGCAAAACGCAGGTGCTAGCAGGTATCTGGGTTGATCCCGCTAACACTGCGTTTTTGGGAACCCTAAACTGCTGGGGACGCTAGTATAGATCTGATCTGATCGGATCAGATATTGATCCGTTCAGATACTATACCACTAAAGGAGGCGTATGCTGCGTGCGTGGGTGTTAGCGGTACTGGCGCTAACCTGACGCTGCCTGGGGCCGGTGCTTGCTAGTTCACCAAAATGCTACCAAAAAAACTGTTAGCGATCGCAGGGATCAGGCCTGACACTGCGAACGCTGCAGTTATGCGTTTAGTGCCTTGTAAGTGTCAGTGATCGATCGATACTGCACTTGGGTGGGCTGGGCTGGGCCGGGCGGAGGGGCACAACGCAGGTGCTAGCAGGTATCTGGGCTGATCCCGCTAACACTGCGTTTTTGGGAACCCTAAACTGCTGGGGACGCTAGTATAGATCTGATCGGATCAGATATTGATCCGATCAGATACTATACCACTAAGGGAGGTGTACGGTGCGTGCGTGGGTGTTAGCGGTACTGGCGCTAATCTGACGCTGCCTGGTGCTTGCTTGCCAGTTCACCAAAATGCTACCAAAAAAACTGTTAGCGATCGCAGGGATCAGGCCTGACTCTGCGAACGCTGCAGTTATGCGTTTAGTGTTTTGTAAGTGACAGTGATCGATCGATACTGCACTTGGGTGGGCTGGGCGGAGGGGCAAAACGCAGGTGCTAGCGGGTATCTGGGCTGATCCCGCTAACACTGTGTTTTTGGGAACCCTAAACTGCTGGGGACGCTAGTATAGATCTGATCGGATCAGATATTGATCCGATCAGATACTATACCACTAAGGGAGGCGCATGCTGCGTGCGTGGGTGTTAGCGGTACTGGCGCTAATCTGACGCTGCCTGGGGCGACGCATATCACCGCCGGGCGATCAGGGGGCTAAACCTTTATTAGGTAATAAACGGCGGGTGCCCTGACACTATAAAAAATAAACGAACTAACCTGCGTCACCCGTAACGGTTATACGGTGATCAGTGGTGAAAGGGTTAACTAGGGGGCAATCAAGGGGTTAAAACATTTATTAGGTAGTATATGGGGGTCCCTGTCACTATAAAACGCTGACGGCGAACCTAAATATTTACCTCACTAACTAGCGTCACCAGCGACACTAATACAGCGATCAGAAAAATGATCGCTTAGCAACACTGGTGACAGGGGGTGATCAAGGGGTTAAAACTTTATTAGGGGGGGTTAGGGGGGTACCCTAGACCTAAAGGGGGGTAATACTCACTGTCCCAACACTGTAACTGTCACAAACTGACACTATGCAGTAATCAGAAAAAAAAAAAAAAAAAAAAAAAAAAAACCTGCTGGTGTCAGTTTGTGACAGGGGGGGGGGGTGATTGGGGGGGGATCGGGGGGCGATCGGGGGGGGGATCGGGGTGTTTTGTATGCCTGGCATGTTCTACTGTGTGTGTGTGTGTTGTGCACTCACATTGATGTCTTCTCCCCTCGGCGCTGGAACGGAAAATACCGAGCCGAGGGGAGATGACATCATTTCCTTTGCTGCTGTTTAGCATACAGCAGCAAAGGAGTGTTCCCATTGGCCGGCGGCGATCGCGAGGGGGGGGCCACGAACGGATGGCCTCCCCCTCATCTCGGATCGCCGGGGAACAGAACGGGACCGCTTCGGGCACCGGGGGGGGGTCCGATCGGACCCCCCACCTGCGAGAGGCAAATCACGTACATGTACGTGATTTTGCCTGCCCGTGCCGCCTTGCCGACGTAAATCGGCGTTAGGCGGTCCTTAAGTGGTTAATAGATGTCCATTTGTGGGTGCACTCCTTTTAATTTCTGTTAATTTACACTGCAAAAGGGTCAAACCTCAAACCTATTCTGTTAGCCCCGGTTCACACTGAGGCAGCGTGACTTGCAGTGCGACTGCCTCAGGCGACCTGGACACGACAGGGGCGGTGACTTGCAAAGCGACTTCTATATAGAAGTCTATTCAAGTCGCCTCAAGTCGCCCCCAAAGTAGTACAGGAACCTTTTTCTAAGTCGGAGCGACTTGCGTCGCTCCGATTAAAACGGTTCCATTGTACAGAACGGGACGCTACTTGTCTGGCAGCTAGGTCGCCTGACAAGCCATCCTAGTGTGAACCGACCCTAAGTGTCTAAAATTAACATGTGTGTATTTTGCTTTCCTTGCTTCTTTTCCAAGTCCTTTTTTTTGGACTAAAATTGTTTCAAAATTTTTATGTTTTATGTGTGTTCTTTTCATGCAACGGATTTCCCAGCTGCAGCTTAACTAGGCTGACAGGACATGGTTAGGAAATTTTATCTTATCTAAAATAGCTGTCCAAAATACAAAACCATTGACTTTGATTTAAAGCACCTGTGCAAGATGAAGGGAAAACCTGCAAACATGGCCTGTTGGGGGGTACTTGAGGACAGTGTTGAGAAGCACTGATTTAGAGCACTGAACTAAAATTAAGCTGAAGACAATCCTATTCTAATTGTGAACATTTGAGGGAAATCAATTTTTTTTATTTTTATTTATTTATTTTTTTTTTTTAAGGTTGGGCTTTGTGTCCCTTTTCTTAAAATTGGCTTTGCTTCCTGTTACATAGCCAAACAGGAAGTGAGAGTAAAACCCTAACAATATTTTTCCTTGGGGACACACAGGTCAATTTAACTAGTGCCCCCATTATGCAAATTGCACTCTAACACTTTTTTGTGTACACCCCAAATTATTAGGTATTTTGGGGTTTATTAAAGGCAAATCCTTTCTGCAATACAAATGTAGTTGATGAAAATCAGAGGGGTAGCACTGGTGATTTTATCATCCAATCATGTAGAGGCAAAGATGCTGTTTTTTTTTTTTTCTTTTCCTTGCTTGTCCCCCTCGGATCTCCAGCAACTGCACTTCTAAGTGCACTTGTAGTGCAAAGTGGATTTACCTTTTAGTAAATAAACCCCAAGATACATAATAATTTGGTATGTACATGGCAAAATGCTAGAGTGTAATTTCCCAAATGGGGAAACTATTTATATTGACCTGTGTGTCCCCAAGGACATACATTGGTTGGGTTTTACCCTCACTTCCTGTTTGTCTATGTGACAGGAAGTGAATAATTTTGAATGAGAAATTGGTAAAATTTGGGAGGTGTCTTCACCCTATCGGGGTGTAGATATCCCCCAAAACTTCTAATCCCTCTGCAGTCTATCCCAAAGCAAAAATAAGAAAGGATTTTAATTAGTTTAACTTTGCAAAGACACATTCCTAAGTTCAATTGTGATGCATGTTGATGGCCCATTTAGACCTTTAATAGAAAGTCATCAGTTGCCTTTGACTCTAAACATTATTTTTGGCCGGTCCTAGAAATCTGCATCTGTTTTTCTATTAACCACTTGGTGTCTGTGCTATAGCCAAATGACGGCCACAGCGTGGACCTGAATTTCTGGGAGGCTGTCATAGGATGGGCTCCCCGAGTGCTCCCTGCAGGGTGCACTGAGTCACTGAGACTCGGGTGATCACAGAACGAAGTAAGGGCCGAGCCCGGCCCCTTACCACACAATTAGCTGTCAGCCAATGACGACTGATCACATAATGTAAACTAAAGCTTGGTAATTGTTTATTTTTCCTCCTCACGCTGACAGCATGAGGATAAAAATAAAAGCTGATCACCAGCTTAGGTGCAAGGGACATTGGTCCCGAAGAGGCAATTCTGCCTCATCTGTGCCCACCAGTACCACCTGCCAGTGCCACCTATCAATGCCCACCTGTGGTCCCAAGCAGTGCTGCCTATCAGTGTAACCAATCAATGCCCCCTCATCAGCAATTGGTCTGGACAGCAGGGGGATTAAAGTGCCCAGTAAGCAATTGGTTAATTTCCATGCCAAATATGGATTTCTGTAATAAAGATGTGTGCCCGCTGTGTATACGGCATGGGCGTAAGCAAGTCGCACACATATGAACGGTACTCATTGTAAATTATGGGGTAGAACTTGTGATGCAACTTTTCAGTCCCTAGTGGCATGACAAGTTGCAGTAGTGGAAAACAAGCCGAAAAAGCACATTGTAAATCACGCAACTTTGAGGTTGAAATAGTGGAAAGAGAGCATTAGGCTAAAGCGGTAATAGGAAGATGCACTATAAGAATTACTTGTCATTGTAGAAAACCAAACAGGCTCTTGCACTGAATCTAATTTATGGAAGATCTAACTGATTGGCCAGTGTATGGTGACCTTTAAAGATATGAAAACTTGAATTTCTGGTGTTTAAGCCTCATACACACAATGGGACTTTGTACAAACTTTCCCGTGGATTTTTGTACAAAGGGCGTTGGCCTTAGGATTTTTTCACACGGACATGTCCGTGTACGGAGCCCGCTCTGCTCAGCGGGGGATCGCTCCATGGATCCCCACTGAGCAGGCAGATGACAGGTCTGTCTCTGACAGGCCCGTCCCTGCACAGTGTGTAGAGTGCCGCTCTCCTCTATGGGGGATCGGATGATGACGGACCGTAGAGTCCGTCGTCACACGATCCGATGATGGATGGAAACATAGGTTTTTCCTCCGTTACACTTTTTTGGAGTGGAGTGGGTTGGATGTCAGCGGACATGTCACCACTGACATCCGACCCTCCATAGAGGTCTATGTAGTGTCCGTTCAGGTCCGCAGGTCCGAGGCGGACCTGAAAGGTCCGTCCGTGTGAAACTGGGGCGGTGCGGGCGTCACTGGTAAAACGGCGCTATTTTTAGCGCCGCTTTACCGGCGGTATTCGGCCGCTAGCGGTTTTAACCCCCGCTATCGGCCGAAAAGGGGTTTATATAAATCTGCCCGCAAAATGCCACCGCAGTGGCGTTTTAGCCGCGCTGTCCCATTGATTTCAATGGGCAGGAGCAATTTATATATCGCTCCAAAGGTGCTGCTAGCAGGCCTTTTTTTTAGGCCCTTATCACACTGGGGCATTTTTAGGCGCTACAGCGCTAAAAATAGCATCTGAAAAACGCCCTAAAGAAGCGGCTCCATTCACTCCAGTGAGGGCTTTCACACTGGAGCGGTGCGCTGGCAGGGTGTCACAAAAAGTCCTGCCAGCAGCTTCTTTGGAGCTGTGAACTCACCACTCCTCCCCATTGAAATCAATAGGGCAGCGCTGTGATACTGCCGGCAAAAAGCTGCTCCAGCAGCGTTTTGCGGGTGGATTAAACCCCTTTTCAGCCACTAGCAGGGGGGTTAAAACTGCCCCGCTAGCAGCCTAATAATGCTGCTAAAACTACAGTAAAGCGGCGCTAAAAATAGTGCCGCTTTACCGCAGACGCCACCACCGCCCCAGTGTGAAAGGGGCCTTACTGTCCTGCTAGTGCACCGCTCCAATGTGAAAGCCCGATTCACACTGGAGTGAATGGAGCCACTTCTTTATGGCGTTTTTCAAGCGCTATTTTTAGCGCCTGAAAAACGCATCAGTGTGAAAGGGGCCCTAGGGCCTTATCCTTTCACACGGACGGATAGAATTGTGCTTTTAGCTGCGTTTTCTACCGCAGCTAAACGCACACAATGCTTTCCTATGGCCCCATTCACACACTGCGTTTTGATTACATGCGGTTTGGTGCGGATAGAAAAAATAGAATTGACTGCGTCCAGGAGCAATTTAGCGCAGCTATCTGCACATAACGCAGGTAATCGCAGTGCACTGTGTCAGCTGCAGATAGCAGCGCCGAACTGACTCGCTCATCGGGAGAGGAAAAAATGTTTTTTCCTTTCCCAATGAGCGACAAGCAGGGGGATCCGACTTGGATCCCCGCCAATGCCAGGCACCGTGGTATGAATCTTGAGGGAGAACTCCACGCCAAATTTTACATAAAAAACTGGCATGGGTTCCCCTCCAAGAGCATACCAGGCCCTTTGGTCTGGTATGGATTGTAAGGGGAACCCCTATGCACTGCGGTCCCCCCCACCCCAAAGCACCTTGTCCCCATGTTGATGAGGACAAAGGCCTCTTCCTGACAACCCTGGCCGTTGGTTTCGGGGTCCGCAGGCGGGGGGCTTATTAGAATCTGGGAGCCCCCTTTAATAAGGGGGCCCCCAGATCCCAGCCCCCCACCCTACGTGAATTCAGTATGGGGTACATGGTACCCCTACCCATTCACCTGGGGGAGAAAAGCGTCAAGAAAAAAAAACACACTAGACAGTTTTTAAAAGTAATTTATTAGCCAGCTCCGGGGGTCTTCTTCCGACTTCGGGGGTCTCTTCCGCTCTCCGGTATCTTCTGCAGGACTCCCCAGCTATCTTCTCCCAGCTCTTTTGCTAGCGGGGACCCGGTCTTCTGTCGCTGTCTGGTTCTTCTGCGGTATCTTCTGCCAGATCCCCCGCTATCTTCTTCCCGCTCTTTTGCTAGCGGGGGGGCCCAGTCGTCTTCATCGTCGTCGTCTTGTTCCATCTTCTTCCAATGTTGACACGACGCTCTCTCCCGCTGTAATGCCGTCTGCGAGGTGTGTGGCGACTTATATTGGCATGGGGTGTGGTCACATGTCACTGGCATGATGGGACTATGCCGTCATTAAGGGCACCTGGTGTCACCTGGTGACATCACATGGTGACCACGCCCCATGCCAATATAAGTCGCTGCACACCTCGTAGATGGCATTACAGCGGGAGAGAGCGTCGTGTCAACATCGGAAGAAGAGAAGAGGGGAGAAGACGACGAAGAAGAAGACTGGGCCCCCGCTAGCAAAAGAGCTGGAAGAAGATAGCGGGGGGATCCGGCAGAAGATACCTGAGAAGAACCGGACAGCGGCAGAAGACCAGGCCCCCGCTAGCAAAAGAGCTGGAAGCAGATAGCGGGGGAGTCTGGCAGATACTGGAGAACGGAGAAGAGGCCAGAGAGCGCGGAAGAGACCCCCAAAGTCAGAAGAAGACCCCCGGAGCTGCCTAATAAATTACTTTTAAAAACTGTCTAGTGTGTTTTTTTCTTGACACTTTTCGCCCCAGGTGAATGGGTAGAGGTACCATGTACCCCATACTGAATTCACGTAGGGTGGGGGCCAGGATCTGGGGGCCCCCTTATTAAAGGGGGCTCCCGGATTATGAGCCCCCGCCTGCAGACCCCGACAACCAACGGCCAGGGTTGTCAGGAAGAGGCCCTTGTCCTCATCAACATGGGGACAAGGTGCTTTGGGGTGGGGGGGCCCGCAGCGCGCCCCCCTTCCCCAAAGCACCCATCCCCCATGTTGAGGGCATGCGGCCTGGTATGGTTCAGGAGGGGGGGCTCGCTCGTCCCCACCCCCTTTCCTGACTGGCCGGGCTGCATGCTCAGACAAGGGTCTGGTATGGATTTGGCGGGGACCCCCAAGCCATTTTTTCGGCGTAGGGGGTGCCCCTTACAATCCATAACAGACCGAAGGGCCTGGTATACCCCATTCTCGCGCCGCTTTAATTGGAATGTGTTTTTTATTCTATTGCAGAGAGCGCGAGATGTACCTCGCCGAGAACCAGCGCGATGGGATTGCGCTGGAAACATTCTCGCGGCCAGGTACTGCTGTGTGTGTGTGCCGGTTCACATGCTCAATTAAGGATTTATCCAGCGGGCCAATTAAGGTATGAACCGGCAGGGCACATTCATCTTAGTAAATGACCCCCAATGTGTCTATAATGCACATTAAAAAGTCCGTGGAGACTCCAATAAATGATATATAGTCTCTTACAGATGACAGAGATGCAATCATTTTTATGAGAGAAAATTATGAATATACAATGTAGGGAGTGAGTTTTACACACAACACTCTGGAAAGTGCATCCAACACCGGGGAAGGGGGGTGGGTACTCTTACCCCAAATCGTGGACACACACGCCAGCGGCGGTGGGTCAATCAAGCATAAAACGATCCTCCAAAGAGAACTCTCCAACCAGAACTTCTGCAGAGAAGATGATGTATACCAGCATCAACATCCAGGGGAGTCGGTGTAAAGTTGTCGCAGGTAAGGATTTGTTGTCATCCAAATGGCAGCATGGATCATGGGAAAAAGGTGAAACAAAAAGGCCTCCACATAGTGCAGATGAATCCTAGATAAAAAATGTATTTAAATAAAATAGGTAAAAAAAGTACAAAATATCGTTCCAGATACTTACATAACGTGATCACAGACATCTAATAAGAAAAGCGTGGTATGTAGAGCCAAGCAGGCTATGTACCCAAAAAAGGTACTCTGCAAAGTTTTTCCCTTTACAAAACCATAACCTTAACCACTTCCTGCCCAGCCTATAGCAAAATGATGGCCGGGCAGTGGTACAGTTATCCTGACTGGGCGTCATATGACGTCCAGCAGGATAACTGCCGGCGCGCAGTGCGGCGATCGGTGGTACGGCGTGTCAGTCTGACACACCGCTACACCGATCTCGGTAAAGAACCTCTGACGGAAGCTTTTTACCACATGATCAGCTGTGTCCAATCACGACTGATCACAGTGTAAACAGGAAGAGCCGTAGCCGTTTATCCTCGCCGATCGGCAGCTCTCTTGACGGGGGGGGGGTCTGCGCCGATTATCAGCGCAGCTCCCCTGCGGATGCCCACACTGGACCACCAGGGCACCCATCACACATTGATGCCCCCCATGGCCACCAGGGATGCCACACATTGCCCTAAAAGATGCCAGTACCCACAAATGGTGCCAGTCAGTGCCCACTATAAATGCCTGCCAGATGTCTCCTCATCAGTGATGCCCATCTGTGCCACCCATCAGTGCCCATCCATGCCCACCTACCAGTGCCACCCATAAGTACTCATCAATGCAGCCTTTCAGTGCCCAGTGCCACCTATGAGTGCCCCTCATCAGTGCCCATCAGTGAAGGAGAAAACGTATTTACATAATTGTATTATTTTTTTTTTTTAATCTTTATTTAAATTATATATATATATATATATATATATATATATATATATATATATATATATATCTCCATACAAAAAAATAACATTTAATCATACACCTATATAATAACACCTCCCCTCATATCCCCTATCCTCCCCCACCCACCTCCCCACTAAACCAAACCCCCCCTCCCCACCCCGCAGACTTCTCTTATATTTCCGTCCAGGTACCTTCACCTCGCCTACCCCACTGGTGTCAAATTAATTCAGCCTCTTCTCAGCATAACTCGCAGACTTCTTAAAGGCCACCCAACTTGCCCATCTACCTCCCACTGTCTCTTGCTCCCTATTTGGAGGATCTATCTCCCTTTTCTCTAAGTTATATGTTTCTTGTACTCTTAGGAACCAATCGCCGATCCTAGGACCTTCGACCTTCTGCCATTTTTTTTAGGGATTTCGCTTTTTGCTGCATTCAATAGCACGGGGATAATGGACGCGTTGTACCCTCGGTCTCCTCCCTCCGAGCTGTGAAACAAGCAAACCCAGGGGTCATAAGGGATTGATTTACCCGTAATCTCCTCTATGATTTGAATTACCTCCAGCCAGTATTTTTTGACAACCGGACAACTCCACCAAAGATGGGCCATAGTCCCCAACGACCTGCACCCCCTCCAACAGTTCGGAGACCTATCTGGTTGGAATTTGTTAATTTTCTATGGTGTTACGTACCATCTGGATAAACACTTTGTTTCTGTCATTTTTATATCCATTGCCGAGCTGTGTGTTGCCTTCAAAATATTTCCCACTACATTTTCCTCTAGAGTTACCCCCAGATCCCTCTCCCATTTTTTAATGAATGGCGGCACTTCCATCTCTCCACTATTTAACAGGATTTTATATATCGCAGAGACATACCCCTTAGACTTTTCACTGCAAAATATTTTCTCTATTGGTCTGAGGTCTTTTTCCTCTCTTAAAGGTCCTGGGAGACTTTCTACAAAATGTGAGAGCTGTGCGTACCGCCAGCCATTTAATTTCAATAAATCGCTTTGTGTAACTAAGTGCTGAAAAGTGCAAATTTTCCCTTTCTTCATAATATCTTTTAATTGTATTTCGTTATTTATGATCCAGTTTCCTCCTACTTCCTTCATCCCCGGGGGAAACAGCTCATTATTTTTTAAATAAATCAGTGGTGAGTTATATTCCCAACTATTATTTATATGCATCAGGTCCCAGATTTTAAAGGTGTGTTGTGTAATAATATGAGTGTCTGGGCCTAGCTTTCTAAAAAGTGAGGGATTCCATAACAAATATTTCCTTGTCAAAAGAAGTTTATTGAGTATACAATGTTATAAAGATACATAAAGTAAGTTTACAAGGATCTATAAAGTAAGCTCATTGTTTTACAGTAGGGTTTATATAGGTAAATATCATGAAATTTCAAATATTAAACATTGGGTTCACGTAAACCTAAATTAAAGATATATATCATTTCCTTAGTTACTTTTGTAGGTATTTAAATGATTTATACCTACTATACATATTGTTTACAAGTAGAGTGTATATAGGTCAAATAAATTCTGATAATGAGCTTTAATCGTAAGGTGGAGAAAAGGAAAGAGAAAGAAGAAAAAGGGTTGAAAGGTAGAGGTATGGTCCACAAGGTTGTCCCGCTCGTCAGTTTATTATTCTTCTTAGTTCTCTTTGAAGCCTTAGAATGGGTGTCTCTGTAAGTCAATTAATCTGTTACCATGGCAACAGGACAGAGTCATTGAAGTTTGACAGGAACTGTTGTTTTGTCCAAAGATGCCAAAGTTTTTCAAATTTTGGAATTTGATTTTGATCGATGGCTACCATCTTAGCATGGGACATTGTATTATTCATTCTGTGAATTGTTTCTGCTAGTACCAATGTAGGAGATTTCCATGCTTTGGCCACTGTTTGTTTTGCAGCCGTTATTAGTTGGATCATAAGTTTGAATTGAGAGAGTCTTAACCATTCCGGTTTTAGATTAAGTAAAGTTAAATATGGATCTGGTTGTATTATTTTTTAAAATATTTTAGATGCAATCACAAAGACTTCCTTCCAGAAGGTTTGGATTACTGGGCACGTCCACCATATGTGTAAATATGTGCCTATTTTTGGGCATCCTCGAAAACAAAGAGCTGAGGTATTGGGTGAATATTTTGCCACTCTAGCGGGTACAAGGTACCAGCGAGTTAGGACTTTATAATTTGTCTCCAGTGCTAAGATGTTGGGTGAAGATGACTTAGATGTGAGCCATATGTTAGACCAGTCCGTGTCTTCTAAAGTTCGTCCCAGGTCCTCCTCCCACCTCTGAACGTAAGAGGGTCTATTAAGATTTGCTACTCCATATAATTGATTATAAAGTGATGAAATTGTACCTTTAGCAAATGGATCTTTTGTACAGATTGATTCAAAAATGGATAATTGGGATAATGGTGTATCCCCCTTTAGGAATGGTGTATAGAAATTTTTGATTTGGAGATATCTAAATATCTCAGAGTTTGGTAGATCATATTTTTCTCTAAGCGATGGGAATGAAAGGAATGATTTAGATGCTATGAAGTCATTTAGTGTCTGAATGCCTGATGTTGTCCAAGCTTTAAAAGAATTTGGGTAGATCCATGCCGGATAAAAGGCCGGATTTCTGATAAAAGAAAGGAGAGGATTGTGTGGAGATTGTAACTGATATTTGGTTTTTAGTTTATCCCAGAGAGATAAGAAGTGTTTAGTTATGGGATTATGAATTTTAAAGCGGTCTTTAGGATCAAGCCATAATAAATTTGATATTAATAGAGGGTCATTTTCTGAAGCCTCTATAAATACCCATAATGGGATTTCCTGTTTTGCATGGTATTTGGACAGACTGGCCAAATGTGCCGCTCTGTAGTAGTTAGTAAAATTAGGGTATTATTTTTGGGAAGATGTAGTGTGTGTATAGGTATACGTGGTTTAGAAGAGCCCCATATAAACGAAGTTGCTCTTTTTTGTACTATTCTCAAAAAATAGGAAGGAATTGGAATAGGGAGGACTCTGAATAGATAAAGCAATTTGAGTAGAATAGTCATTTTGATTGCATTAATCTTCCCCATCCAGGATAAAGGAAGTTGCGACCATTGTTTTATTAGATTTGTGATCTGTCTTAATACAGGAGGATAATTGGTTGAGAATAAGTCAGAATGAGAGGCTGTTAAATGAATTCCAAGATATGGGATTGATTTTTCTGCCCATGTGAATGGGAGTGCAGCCCTAGCTAGGATCAATTCCATGTTTGTGAGTGAAATATTAAGCACTAGGCTTTTCTTAGGATTAATCATAAGGCCGGATAGGGCTGCAAATCCATCAAGAGCTGGTATTAAGTTAGGACCAGAGACCTGTGGTGATGATAGAAAAAGTAATATATCGTCTGCAAATATACATAATTTGTGTGTAATACCTCCTACTTCAATGCCAGTTATAGTTTGCTTTGTTCTGATATATTGGCCCATGGGTTCGAGTATAAGGGCAAATAATAAGGGAGATAATGGGCAACCCTGTCGGGTACCTCTTTCGATATTAAAGGCTTCAGATTTGTATCCAGCATATTTTATATAGGCTTTGGGTTTATTATATAATGCTTTGATCCATGTTAAAAAGTGGGGTCCAAAACCCCATTTTTGTAATGAATATTGCATATATTGCCAGGATACTGTGTCAAATGCCCTCTTAATATCGAGAGATAGAAAACATAAAGGGATTTTCCGTTTTTTTAGCAATATGTGCCAATAACACTGCCCTGCGTATATTATCGCCTGCCTGTCTATTTGGCATGAAGCCTACTTGATCTCTATGTATTAATTTTCCTATAATGCTATTGAGGCGTTTTGCTATTATTTTTGCTAATAATTTAATATCGAGGTTTAACAGAGAGGCCGAAAATTCACACAGGAAGTATCATCAGTAAGGGGTTTTGGGATCATACAAACAATTGCCATTAGTGTTTCTTGCCGAAAAGAATGTCCATCTAGAAGTTTGTTAAAAGTTTCAGTGAGAATGGGAGAGAGTATTTCTGAGAATGTTTTATAGTATAAAGCCGAGTAGCCGTCTGGGCCTGGTCTTTTGTTAAGTTTTAGGTCTTTTATGGCGTTAGCAACTTCATCTATAGTTATAGGCTCATCCAAACTGCTTTTTTGATTCTGAGATAACTCAGGTAAGGTTATTTTTGAGAAGAAGGATTCAGCATCTGTAGGATTAAATTCATTGTTTGTCTTGTATAAAGTTGCGAGATGTGAGTGAAATTTATGGACTATTTTAACTGGATTACAAGTGTAAACATTTTTTGATAATTTCAAACGTATTGGTTTGAAAGATTTGTTAGTTGAATTTAATGCCCGAGCCAAATATGTACCTGGTTTGTTTGTATTCATGTAGAAATTGTGTTTGGAGCGTTTGAGGGATTTATCAACTGACTCAGTGAGAAATAGATCGTATTCCAATCTAGATTTTTCCAGATGAGATTTTGTACTCTGAGATGGATTATCTTGAAATGATATGTAGGCTGCATTAAAATTGAGTTTTAGTTTTTTTGCTAGATTTTTGCGTTCCCGTTTAAATAGTGCCATTTGTCTTTGTATTGTACCATGCAAGACAGGCTTATGAGCTTCCCACAGTGTTATTGGGGAGATGTCTGTTGTATTATTAATTGATATGTATTCCTTTAAAGCTTGTTCAATTGCCATCTGATGTAGTGGGTGTTTGAGCATTATGTCCGGTAAGTACCACGTTGGGTCATGCGCTTTTGGTATGGCTGAGGCTATAGTAGTGTATACTGCATTATGGTCAGACCACGGAATCGGAATTATATCTGATGCAATAATTTCTGGTATCATTCCTATTGTTAGAAAAATATGATCTATTCTGGTGAAGGTTTGATGAGGGTGCGAGAAATAAGTGAATTTCTTTTTCATTGGGTTACTTTCTCTCCATGAATCTACCAGATTGTATTTGGAAAGAAGTTGAGAAAAAGGTAATCTAGAGGTTATTTTGGATGGTGTAAAAGGTGATTTATCTAGAAATGGGAGGAGGACCTGGTTCGAATCCCCACACATTATCACTGTTCCTATTTTGTGTGTATTAATCACTTGTAATATATGTGAGAGGAATGGTGTAGGTTGTTAGGAGCGTAGTAGGAAATCACCATGATTGCTGTATCCATTATATAACCCATGAGTATCAGGTATCTACCTTCTGGGTCTTTCATTTCTGATGATAAGGTGAATGGTGTGGATCGGTGAAATGCAATTAGAGTTCCCCTTTGCTTGGTACAGGCAGAAGCCGTGTAAATTTGTTGATAAAAAGGAGAAATATATTTTGGAGTAGAATCTTTGGTGAAGTGTGTTTCTTGGAGGCATACTATGTGAGCCTTCTTGTTATGGAAAGTACGGAAGGCTTTGGTCCTTTTTTGAGGGACATTTATTCCCTGAACATTCAGGGAAAGTATATTCAGTGGTGCCATGGCAATAGATCAAATAGTTATGACTTACTTTTTGTTATGCAGAGCTGACTGCGCAGATCAACCTGTGTGGACTGAAGAGATGAATAGATAGAAAAGAAACCAGTGAATTCTGGAGTAAAGAGTAAACAAAAAACATATGAGATTAGATGATACATTGTATAAATTATTTTTTGCAAGTAATCACAATTTACCCGTGAAAGAGAATAAATATCTCTCTCAGGGGAATAAGTGCCTTCGTCACACTCCCACATAATATGGTTGGGAGAATGAGGAGGGCTAATGGGGGTACACGGATCTTCCGCTTACAGGAGAGAAGTGCTATGTCAAAAGACATCAAAATGATGTTTCATTAGTTGGAGTGCAGAATATAGTTTTTGTTGAAATTATTTATTCCAGGGTGGTTGTATATGGTTAGTCTTGCCCTAGGCTAAATAATTCAGTTAGAAAGGTACTGTTAATAACTTTGGTATTGATGAAGAAAGTTTGAATTATTTTGGGATTTTAACCCTTTTAGAGTAAACAATTACATATTTTATTCATATGTAACTGTTTAGATATGTTAACTCATAAAATTGAGGTTGTATTGCTTCAGATTAGAATAAACAAAAACATAATTCTAGGAACTAGTTAGGTAATAATATATTTGTTTTAAGAAAAGAAAGGAAAAAAAAAAAAGCTTCCATTACTTCTGGATTATTGAACATATTTGTCCTAAAAAGTAATAAATCTATTGTTATTACCTGATAATATATAACTGAACAAGAATTTCCTTATTTCACTTATATATTCTAAGGCTATATGAATCAGAAGTAATAAGAAATATAACTGGAATGTAACATGATCCCACACAGTGTGTGACTATCAGAATGCAGTTACATTCAGTTATAAATACAGGTTTTTTATAGAGAACCATCTCTTAGTATAATAAATGAAGAGATATCAGGAATTAGGATGTCAGTCCATTGAATCTTCTTGGTCCATGGATGATGTGGCATAACGGCCTCTTTTGTGAGAATGATGATTCCCATTTTGTTCTGGAATTTTCTGGGTGCTGCCTGAAGGTGAAGATGATGCCATTCTTCTGCGTGTGGGAGTGTTGCTGCTTGTGGGTTCTGTCAGATTTAATTTTAAAAGGGTTTGTTGTAGTTCATCTGCTGATCTGCTTCTGTAAATTGTACCTTGGTAGTTAAATCTGACTGAAAAGGGGAAGCCCCATTGATACATAATGTTGTGGCGTTGCAGTTCCATTAGTTGGGGTTTCATGGATCGTCTTTTAGTAATAGTAAGTTGGGATAGGTCAGCAAAAATTTGATAATTGTGTCCTTGAAAATTAAGTTCCTTTTTTTCTCTTGCAGCAATTAGTATTTGTTCTTTCGTTCTGTAATAATGAAATTTTGTGATTATATCACGTGGGGGTCCATCTTTCTTTTTGGCTGTGAGGGCTCTGTGTACTCTGTCCAGTTCTAAACGTTCAATAGGGATATCTGGCTTTAGTTCTTGTAATAGAGCAGTAATAGTAGATTGCAGGTCTGTCACAGTTTCAGGTATTCCCCTTATGCGCAAGTTTGAACGTCTGGCTCTATTTTCGTAATCTTCGAGCTTACTTTGAAGTATTAAATTCTCTTTTTTTAATTGTTCCAATTCTGTTATATTTTCTTGGGTTGTAATTTCAATTTCATCCATTTTTATTTCTAAGGCTGCGGTGCGGTTTCCCAGCTCTCTTATTTCTTTGGTTAGGCTGTTTGTTATTTGGTCTGAGGTTTGTTTTAAAGCCTTATGAAGCATCTTTTCAAATTGTAATAATATTACTGGGGATACTGAGGAGGCTTGTGGAGAAGTTTGTGAGAGGATTTGTTCTGTATCTGACTCAAATGGAGAGTCTTGCTGTGACATTTTCTGTCTGTGAGAGCGCCCTGATGCTGTATCTTGTGAGGTGACTGGAGCTGCTTCAGCTGCAGTGAGTGCCTGTGAGCTCTTTGTGAGGTGATTTTTATTTCTGCCACGGTTTCCTACCAGTACCATATTTCCTGCCCAAACTTTCACAGTTTGTTCCCTGGGGCAAAAAGGTTCAAATGGATACCTTTTGAGCCTGCAGGCTCCGCTTTGTCCTTCTCTGCTCTCCTCAGCGGTGTGGAGCTCTAACAATGCATGTCTGCTCCGCTAGGCTCCGCCTCCTGCTCCCCCATAACAAATATTTCAAACGTGCACTACTTAAGCCCATTTCTAGATTAACCCATCTTTTATTATACCCCCCTTTAACCCAATCTACCGCCCGTGCAATTCCTATTGCATTACTATATTTTTTTAAATCTGGCATAGCCAGCCCCCCTTGTGCTTTTTCTCTACATAACTCCTTATGTGCTACCCTAGGTTTCTTATTGTTCCATACAAACCCATTTATTATTTGTGTTAATTTTTTAAAATAAATTTGAGGCAAAGGGATTGGAAGCATCTGCATCTTATAAAACACTTTTGGAGCCAACACCATTTTAACTGAATTAATTCGCCCAATCCATGAGATTGGGCGGTGTACCATCCTTTTTGTTTCTGCTCGAATTTCATCCAATAGAGGGATAAAATTTAATGCATAGATCTTCTTTACTGAGCTTGTTAACTTGACCCCCAAATATTGAATATTATCTCTCACTGGAAAATGGAATGTCTCCCTTATCCATGCCTCTTCCTTACTATCAATGTTGATGTTTAGGGCTTCAGATTTTTCTAAATTAATTTTGTAATTTGAGAACTCTCCGTACTTCTTCACTATAGACAATAAATTGGGTATCGAGACCCTAGGGTACGTAATGTAGAGAAGGACGTCGTCGGCATAAGCAGCCAATTTATGTTCCTCCTTCCCCACTATACAACCTCTAATATCCGGGTTTTTTCGTATAGCAGCCAACAAGGGCTCTAAAGTTAAAACAAATAGGAGGGGAGAAAGCGGGCAACCTTGCCTAGTCCCGTTTTTCATTTCGAACTGAGCTGAGGCAAGATTGTTAACTTGTACAAAGGCTGAGGGGTGGTTATACAGAATTTTAATCCATTTTATCATTTTTTTCTCCCACACCCAATGCTTCAAGCGTTTTAATCATGAAACCCCAGTCTACTCTGTCAAAGGCCTTCTCGGCATCTATAGAAAGAAATAGACCTGGGGTTCCACTGTTCTTGATGGCTTCTGCTACAAGCAATGACCGCACCCCATTGTCTCTACCCTCTCTCCCCGGAGCGAAACCCACCTGGTCTGGATGGACCAGGTACGCCATTCTCTCCTTAAACCGTGTTGCAAGCACCTTCGTGTACAATTTAATGTCTGCGTTTAAAAGCGCTATAGGCCTATAACTGAAGCAGAGGGTGCGATCCTTGCCCTCCTTAGGAATTAAGGTCACCGCAGCCAGCAAAGCTCCCTCACCCAGCGCGCTCTGCGTCCCGAGCTCGTTCCAGAGCCGACTCAGTCTCGGGACCAGAGAGTCCCTAAGTCTTTTGAAGAAGCAAGACATGAAACCGTTTGGGCCGGGGCTCTTCCCAGTGGGAGATCTTAAAGCTAAGCGAATTTCCTCTTCCGTTATGGGGTTGTCAAGTTCTTTTATGTCCTTTTCGGCCAATTTGTTGAGCCCCGCCTCCTTCAAAAAGTCCACCACCCTTTCCTCTTCCACATCCATTTGTTCCAACAGAGTACAGAGAAGTAAAGTACTGTCTAAATTCCTCCCCTATTTCTCTCGATGAAAACCTCAGGTCCCCTTTTTTATTTTGAATTTTGTCGATGAAATTTGTATCCCTTTTTTTCTTCAGGATTTTTGCCAGATGATTACCTACTTTATTTCCCCACCTAAATTTGTCTCTGAGATGTCTATTCATAATTTGGTTCGTCTCCTCCTCCATTAAATCTCTTAATTTGTCTCTTTTGATGGTCAACTGCTGCAGTGGGGTCCTATCTGATCCTCTATGGGCTTTATGAATCTGCTCTAACTTAAATATTTATGTCATGAGTGTTTCCTTTTTTTTTAGCTCTTTTTTCAATCCCGCCCATGCAGAAATCAAAACCCCTCTTATATATGCCTTAAAGGCTTCCCATACAGTAGTCCCCGAAATCTCACCCGTATCATTTATTAGAAAAAACAAATCTATTTCCTGCTGAATTTTTTCGGCAATCTTAACGTCCCTGATTAAATTTTAATTTAGGCGCCATGTGAACGGGGGTTTTTGTACTCCTTTTAGTCTCACTTTCATCGTGGCAGGGGCATGGTCTGACAATGTTCTGATCTCAATCCTTGTTTCTTCCACTGCATCCAATAGGCTATGAACCACCATCAGATAGTCCAATCTAGAATAAATCCCATGCACGGGGGAGAAGAAAGTATAATCTCTGACCCTTGCATGTTGGACCCTCCACACATCAATCAACTGACAATCATGCAATTTTTTTCCAATTCTTCTCAAGAGACTTTTACTCATCCCCCGTGCATTTGAAGAACTATCCAAGGATGGGTCAAAGCTAAAATTGAAATCTCCCACCAATATCATCTCCCCCTCTCTGAATCCCATCAGTCTGTTAAGTACCTGGGAAAGATATTTGGTCGGACCCCTATTCAGGCAATAAACATTGGCGAGAGTGAGGGTCATATCTCTAATTCTAATCTTTAAAAAGAGAAAGCGCCCTTCTGGATCCGTCTTCCTGTCTATTAGAACATAATTTAATCCTTTCGAGAAACCTATTGCCACCCCTTTTGCCCGTTTCATAAGGGAGTCGCTGTATATCCATTTTGGGAAATGCCTAGAGTAAAGCTTCCTGAAGAAAAACCACATCTGCCCCATATTGTTGCAGCTCTCTCAGCACCTTATGCCTCTTATTGGGGGAATTTAACCCTTTAACATTGTATGTCAAGTAATTGATATACATTTAACCTGGTCCTTGTGCCTCACTTGAGACCTGGTGTTTACACAAGGCACTCTGTATATTACGAATCTGCAGGGGAAACCCCCCCTCCCCCCCCACCACTACCTGGCCACTGGGTCGCAGTGCCGAGCTTACTATACTCGTGCCCTGCGCTCCCTTGTGCTATGGAGTGGAGCCCTGGTCGTGGACAGCAGTGGCACCGCCCCCCCTCCTACGTGGGGTGGGGGAGGGAGTCCTAAGAGGTCCTCCAATCGCTTAATTACCCCCCTCCCCAGCCCCCTTCTCACTGAAAAATCATTGCAATCAAAGCCCTTCAACTAAGGAAAAACCCCCTCAGGGATAATAGGGGCAGGAATATCTAAGTTCCTACAAAAGTCCTGTAGATCTCCGGTGTGTCTCATTTTAAAAGTCCTACCCTCTTTCGTCACACTCAGTGACAGCGGGAAGCCCCAACTATATTTTAAATCTGCCGCCCTCAGTAAGTCCAATAACGGTTTCAATTGACGTCTCCTCGCTAAAGTTCCAGCAGAAAGATCTGAGAATATTTGAATTTCCTGATTATTGAATTTCACCGGTTGGGCCCCTCTTAATTTCCTCCAGATTTTTGCTTTGTCCTCAACTTGATGGAACTTCACTATGACGTCCCTAGGCACATCTTCTCTCACACTTGGGGGTTTTCTTATCTTGTGGACTCGGTCGATTTTTAGCTCACACTCTGGATTTCTTCCCAAGCGGGCGTTAAAAATTTCCCTTATCGCTATGGTCAGATCTTCTCCTCTCTGCTCTGGTAGAGATCTAATTCTTTGGTTTTGTCGCCTATTTTGATTTTCTTGTTCTTCCAATTTATGCAACAACTCGCGTTGGTCCCTCTGTAGTGTTTTTACTTGTTTCTCTAGCGTAGAGAGTTCCTCACCCTGCTGTTCCACCACCTTCTCCACTTCCTCCACTCTCTTAAGGAGGTGTCCCATATCTGTCCTTACATTGAGGATTTCTGCCTTAATTGCTTCTTCAAGCTTCAAAAACATGTCTTGGATCTCAGCTTTAGTAGGGAGTGCTTCTACGGCCGGGTCCGTCTCCATACTCAGATCTGGTCCAGCTTCGGAAGGAGTCCCTACAGTCCCCCCCGGGCCCCTTTATTTTTAGTTATGGCCTTCTTTTTGTCCTTTGCCTCGTGTTGTTTGTTGTCCATACCTGGGCTTTTTAAATACATTTGAATTGTTCTGGAATTTAAACTGTCTCTGGGTTTGTTAAGGTCTGCTGATTTTTGGGAATGTCCTCTCATGTGCCTCCCTTCCCTATACACTGCCAGTTCCCTTTTTGCGCTAGCTTTTATCGCAAACTACAGAGCAGTCCTGTTCCAAGCCCGGCTCAGTCCAATAGTTTAGCAGGTTAACAACAATTTTACTCAGTTCTCAGTGACCGTCCCTTTGAAATTTACAGCGAATCCTGGGTTTCCAGTGGGGACCTCTTTGTCCCATTGTCAGAGCCAGCACTGCTTTAAGAAGGGGGGGGGTCCCGGCACCTCCTGTTCTGATTGTCTGGACCAGGTCGTCCGGATTAAAAGTGCACTGCTTGTCCACTCTCCACATTCGGGAAAAACACGGCTGTGGGGCTGGGGAGGACGGGACGGAGAGCCATCAGAGAACCAAGACGAGGGGGGGGGGAGCCAGGGGACGCTGTAGCGGCGAGCTGCCGCTCTGCCGGACCTCCGTAGGCTGTGCTGTATCAAGCACTGATCTGCGGCTCCTGTATGGCCGCCACTTACGCTCCCTCGAGCCAGCCGCCGAGCGGACCCGGCCGCCGTCTCGGAGGAAGGTTATCAGGCCGGCCACGGGCTCTCACCCCGTGCCTTCTGAAACGCCATCCCTTTCAAGCCTCCTTCGTCCACCACCCCACCACCAGGCCCCTCCCCCAATCCTTAGCACGTCACATCCTCCTCCCCCTGCTATTACTGCATACGGTTCATTTACATAAGTTTATAACAGAAAACAAAGACTTTTTTTTCAAAATTTTTCGGGGCTATATTTGTTATGCAAAAAATAAAAACCGCAGGGGTGATCACATACCACCAAAAGAAAGTTCTGTTTGTGGGAACAAAATGAAAAATTTGTTTGGGTACAGTGTAGCATGACCGCAAAATTGTCATTCATAGTGACAGCGCTGAAAGCTAAAAATTGGCTTTAGCGGGAAGGGGCGAAAGTGCCTGGTATTGAAGTGGTTAAAAAGTAACTCCATTTTTTTTCTTAACAAAAACACACATCCCCCTCTGGGTGATCTATGTACATTGCAAGGATTTTAACATTTGTTGCAGATTCCCACCTTTTGTTATTCTGAAGAAATCATTGTGTGTTTGTCTGTGTTAGGCTATGTTTCCACTATTGCGTCCCCAAAGTCGCGCGATTTTGCCGCGATTTTACCGCGACTTTTTAACGCGATTTGAAGCAATGCCTGTATCTATGGACCTCAAGTCGCATCAAAGTGGGACCAAAGTAGTGCAGGGACTACTTTGAAGTCGCTGCGACTTGAAGTCACACAGATATGAACGGTACTCATTGGAAATCATGGGATACAATTTGTCATGCGACTTTTCAGTCCCAAGTCGCATGAAAAGTCGCACTAGTGGAAACATAGCCTTAAAGTGGAAAGTGAATCTAATGGAAATGGTTTTAGAATTATCATTCAGCTGCAGGGCTCTGAGGAAAATGGCAGTCTGCATCCCTTTAGACAGAATTTCCTATTGGGCGTATCTCACCAAAAATTACATTTTTGTTGCAGGGGATGCCTGAAATCTGACTAGTATCTTAGTGCAGACTTCAGGGAAAATCAGTAAGCCAATCACACAAGCAGGAAATGATGTTTCTGGGGGGTGTTCTGTACATACTCTGTGTACAGAACATCTCCAGGTAGCCATGTTGCATTGCATTTTACAGAAAATTACAGAGCTGCAGATTGAAAAAGGAAAAGGTAAATTTTATTAACATTCAATTACAATAGGACTTGTGTCGCAATTGTATATGCTATATATTTTTTTTTTTTTATTTGCCTCCCCCCCCCCCCACGAAAGTGGAGTCACCCTTTAAGATAATTTCCAGGAACATGGCTGGCCTAAATACCCCAAACAAAAGGAAAAAAAAAAAGAAAAAAAAAAAAAAGGATCTTGTATCATCTAAAATGCTTGAAACCCAAACATCGCCCTCTTGCTTGCCAGAGAGGCCACAATAGCCAATTTATTGATGGCTGGATAGCAGAAACCACAAAAAGAAGGGTTGCAAGACTAATGAGTAAATCCCTTATTAAAAAAAAAAATCCTCAATACTGTCCTCGACCCAAATGTAATACGGACCTCTGCTGGAAGAAAATACTACTGACTGGATTGAATTCAATACCCCTAAAATAGAGAATCTCCATATACACAATCCCACAGTTGATCAAGAGGAAAAAAAAAAAAAAAAAGAAAACCACACACACACTCTATAAAAAGCCAATTTGCCGGGGGGGGGGAAATCCTTTCAGATCCTCCAGAAGGCAACTGAATTTCCCCTGGATCAACAATCGCTGATGTTATTACCTATAAATGTTATATCCAGTTATGTTTGTGCTTTCAGGAATGCAACCAGCTATTTTTGAAAACAATCTACTGAGCTGGCCAGAATTAGTTCTTGAGGGACTTCATTACACATTTTCACAGCTCTTATTGTGAAGAAGGCTTTCTGTATATGGAGGTTAAATCTCTTTTCCTCAAGACATAAAGAGTGTCACCTTGTACTCTGTAATGACCTGAAAAATTTATTAAGTCTACACCCAGTTCACTCTATGGATCATCTATGTATTCGGTTCCAGCCCTGCCCCATTTGGGTTCCACGCTGGTTAGCATCACGGTTTGCTGCTTCCCACAGTACCAGGCTTCTGCTGCTCTACCACCTGGATACAGATACTTATATATATTAAAAAATGTCAATGTTAACTCATTCTAGTGGCTAGAATAAATGATCATTTAGGATGAGTTTACGTTCATACCCTTTTAAACACTTTACAATGCAGATAAATATGCATAATTATGCATCAAAATAAACTTTTTTATGCAGGAGTTTTCTGCCAGTTTCTGGGGCAAAATGACCTACCACAGATGTTGCTTCCTTAATACACCCCTGTGCATGCAGCCTTCTTAGCGATAAAGTACTGTGCATCAATTACAAATGCTTTTTTCATAAAATATGGTTCTTTTTTTTTCCCATCCTTCTCTGCATCTATTATGTAGATCTCCCGCAGCCTCTTTATGGACATCTATCTACATGCACTTGTTCCAGCATTGGCTGAACACCACTGCTCAGGACTGGTTTCCTGATGGCGGCAACAGGTGGACCATCCCTTCACTCTGTGTTGGCATAATCGCTTGTAGCCAGCATAATTTACGCATGCGATCGGGTGCACAACCGGGAGGAATTTTTCCATTGTAATAGGAAGTGCCCAAACAGTGATCTCACTGCTGAGCTATTGTGTTCTAACGGGGGGTATGCCGCCCCCCCCCGACAGAAAACACCGGTCAGTGTTCTCAGCCATTGGCTGAGAGAGCTAATCAAATGCCGATCAGCAGGCCTTTTTTTCATGGAATTATAAAAGAAACCACTATGGAGAATGAGAAAACTCCATTAGTTGCCAACATCCCTATATATTGTATAGTTAAAGAGAGAAAGTTACCCCCCGGTACTTTGGGACTTAAGGGCGAACTTTTGAAAAACAGTGTTTTAAAACATAGAAAAATGTATTATTTTATAGCTATAGAAGTGTTTCTCTCATACTATATGCATATTATGTACGGTTTTATGTATGGCGTTGTTACACACCATCATACTTAACTTCTAAAATAAAAAATAAAAATTCTTTTAGAAGTTAAAAAGTAGGATGGTGTGGAACAAAGCCATACATAAAACAGTACATAATATGCATATAGTGTGAGAAACACTCCTCCTATAGCTATAAAATAATACATTTTTCTGTTTTAAAACACTGCGTTTTCAAAAGATCACCCTTAAAGTCCCATAGTACCGGAGGGGTCCTTTCTAACTTTTTTCATGGAAGGTCAACTTTAAATAGGATGCAAGTAGAGGATTTTAAAAATGTACAAATTTACATTTGATGATTAAGAATCATGTCCCAGGCCAACCTTATTTCATAGCACTAAATTCATATATTATGCGATTTGAAATACACAAAAATATAGCATCCATTTTCCAAAAAAAAAAAAAGGGTGGGGGGGGGGGGGGGGAAGTGTTTATTTTACAAAAAACATTTAATTTCCTAGGCTTACAAGATAATCTCAGTTAGTTTTATAACAAAGATACTGTCAGTAATTGTGAGCAACACTGGTACTAGGACACAGTTTGAGGAAAAGCAAAGATTAAAGTTCTTCTTTCAGTTGTTTAGATTTTGAAGCATGTTCCTCTATAAATGTAGACAATCCCTCCAGGTCTCTACTTCCACTTTGGAATTTAATTGGATTGTGTTTACTGTTCTTTGGAGCAAAATATATAGTCGGAAAACCTTCAACTTTGTATTTGTCGTTGGGAACGTCATTGGCAGTAGCATCCATCTTGGCTATAACAATATTTTGCACCGATCTGTATTTTTTACCAAGGTCATTAAAAACCGGTTCCAGTGCTTTGCAGTGTCCACACCATGGGGCATAAAATTCTATGAGTACATCAGATTTTGCATCCATGACAATTTCATCAAATGTTTTTCCGACCACAATTTTGACAGGGCCTTTATTGTTTTTTGGTATGGGCTGGGACTTAAGAACTGGAGTGAGTTTGCCTGCGGAAAAAAAATAAAATAAAATTAAAAAAAATGCACATATCCATACATACATAGTAATTGTAGGCAATAAAATTAAAGCTAATGAAATGTTCCATCTTACATTGAAAAAGGGATGGTCATAGCACAAATGTTGAGGCTAAAAGTTGCATTAATCTGTATAAACCTACAAGACAATGCAGTTTTGGCTTGGACAGATTTGTTGGAAAATAATATACTGTAAATAATTGGATTATAGTAATAATTCAAACCAATTGTTTTCTGTAATTTGTATCACACATTTCTTCAATCATGCGATCTGACAGTCCATTTAAAGTTGATCTTCAGCTTTTAGTGAAATTTATATACGGTAGTTTGTTTAGGCCAACGTCTTTGAATGAATACAGTTTCCTCCAACTTGCTGAGTTGAAGATCATGACATTATCTGCCTGCCTCTCCTCTTCAGCCAGAAGAATTCATAGAATAGAAAGTTCCCTGGGAGAATCTAAGCAGATTATATATATATATATATATATATATATATATATATATATATATATATATATATATATATATATATATATATATATATATACACACACACACACACACACACACACACACACACACACACACACACACACATATATATATATATATATATATATATATATATATACATACATACATACATACATACATACATACATACATACATACATACATACACATACATACATACATACATATATACACACACACATATATACACACACACATATACACATACACACACACAAACACAAATATATACACACACTGAACCAAATGGCCTACTAAAATATTTATTATACTACTACTACTATAGGTGGGTGGTGGACACTTGGAAATACCACCCCCCTATCAAATCAGCTCAGCTACACTACATCTGGGTGGTGGTGGTGGACACAGCAACCTCCCCCCCTTCCCAGATCAGCTCAGGGTGGTAGGGCAGACACAAACACCTCTTCAGCCTCTTCTATCACAACAGCTCAGGTGACTGGGCAGTGGATAGCATGCCAGCCCACACCTCCCACCCCCTTATCACTAGCTCACCTCAGGCAGCGGAGGACACTGCCATTACAATCCACAACCCGCGCTGGCTGGCTCGCTGGATGGATGGATGAATGGCTGGCTGGCTCTCAGCCTCAGATACACCCGGACGGCAGCTAGGAAGGAGGACTGGGGACTTACCATCGACACCCCCCATTTTTTTGCACCCGGGGAGGACTGCCTCCCCCCCACTCCCCCTTGGTATGCCCCTGCCAGAATGTGCCTCACATCCTGTTCTCTCTCCTTCACAGAGAAGCCGAGCGTCAGTATTCTGAAACGGCAGTGACGAGGGGGGCTGGTCAATATTCGCTCCATAAGACGCAGGGACATTTTCCTCCATTTTTTGGGGGGGAAAAGTGTGTCTTATGTGAGAAAAATCTGATACATGGCACACATAGTGGGCACATCTAGTAAAAGGTAAAAGTTTGTTTTGACGACACGATTCGTATGCAAATCAAAGACTTACTCCACTTCAAAGCTAAAGCAGCATTACAGATTTCCCGGAAAAAAGTGTATGAGTCAGGAAACAAATGTGGCAGACTGTTAGCACAATCCCTTCGAACACAAAAGTTAGCATCTTATATACCACACGTAACTTCCCCCGAAGGTCAGAAAAGGAGTCTACCCCAACAAATTACAAAATGAATTCAAATCTTATTACGAGAAATTATATAACCTACCCACGACACCACAGACACCGGAACAGATGACAGAATACTTAACTAAATCGCTAATGCCCACATTACAGACTGAAACACGAGACATCTTAGAGGAACCTATTACACTGCCAGAGATACAACTAGCAATACGTAACACAAAACCAGGGAAAGCTCCAGGCCCAGACGGCCTGACGACTCAATATTACAAAACATTACTACCATCTCTGGGAAATCACTTATTAAAACTGTTCAATAATCATAGTGAGGGGGACATCTTTCATAGTTCTACACTACAGGCCCAGATATCGGTCATTCCCAAGGAAGGGAAGGACCAGACACAATGTGGGAATTACCGCCCAATTTCCTTACTCAATACAGACCTCAAATTGTTCACCAAAATATTAGCAACCAGATTACAGCTACACTTACCCCAGCTAATACACTTAGACCAAGTGGGATTTGTCCCAACCAGGGAAGCAAGGGACAACACCATTAAAGTCTTGAACCTACTCCACACGGCCAACAACACAAACACTCCAAGCGTCTTTATCAGCACCGACGCCGAAAAGGCGTTTGACCGCGTAAATTGGGCGTTTATGTTTGCAACACTTCGACATGTAGGGATCGGCAATACCATGATGAGATGGATAAAAGCAGTCTACACGACACCGACGGCTAGAGTCAGGGCAAATGGAGTACTATCAGACACGTTCCCGATCACCAATGGGACGAGACAGGGGTGCCCTCTCTCTCCCCTTCTTTTTGCACTATCAATCGAGCCCTTCTTGTGCCACATTAGACTAAACCCCAATATCTCGGGAGTAATGATAAACCAGGCACAATATAAGGTGTCCGCTTACGCGGACGACCTTATGTTTTCTATCACAAACCCAATAACATCACTCCCGAACCTACTCAAGGAATTTGACATATACCGTTCCCTCTCCAATATGAGGATCAATCTCACCAAATCAGAAGCCATGGGGGTGGGAATACCACACTCAGGGCTTACACTTCTACAATCTAACTTCCACCTAAAATGGACCAACACAGCACTGAAATACCTGGGTACAAGGATCCCCCAAACACTTTCGAAGCTTTACACACTAAACTTCCCGCCACTACTAAAAACAGTCAAATCACTTTTAAATAATTGGAGCAAGGGACTACACTCCTGGTTGGGAAGGTGTAACATACTAAAAATGTCCATACTCCCAAAGTTCCTCTACCTCATGCAGGCCCTGCCAGTAAACATACCCTCATCCTACCTCAAGCAAATACAGTCGACATTCACCGAATTCGTATGGGCCAAACAAAGACCACGACTTTCAAACAAAATACTTGTCCTCCCCAAACAATATGGGGGTCTGGCATTGCCGGATGCCCGTTCTTACTATCAGGCAACTAATTTGGGAAGAATGGTGGATTGGTGTCGTCACCGAGAAACCAAACTATGGGTCCAAATGGAACAAGATCAAAGTACAGTGCCTCTCCAGAGGGTCCCATGGTGTTACTCAAACTTGCAATCGGAGACCAGGAGACACCCTCTAATAGGTGCGACTGCACAAATCTGTGCCAGGCATATCGCACGGGCAACACTAACTTCGCCGAATTCCCCTCTATACCCAATACTAGGAAACCCATTATTTACACCGGGCTTGAAGGACACGGTCTTTAGAAACATGGCAGAGTCAGGCCTACACCAAGCGTCTCACTTCAGCTCTGGAAGTCGGTGGAAAACAGCCACAGAACTCTCTGATCCCATGGGCATATTTCGCCTAGACTTTTTGAGGGCATCTCAGTTAAGCCATTTTCTGAAAACACTCCAACCTCCCACGAACGCCCAAATTCTTACCACATTAGAAGAACTTTGTTCCGCCTCGGGGGTAGTACCACACACGCTCTCTCTGATGTACAACCTGTTAAATACACCACCGACAGACTTCGTACCACCGGGCCTACTTAAATGGGAAAGAGACCTAGACTGCAATTTTACCACACCCAAGAGACAACAAATCCTCCGATTCACGCACAAGTCCTCTATCTGCGCCAAAACCCAAGAGACAAACTACAAAATTCTCACTCAGTGGTACAGAACCCCAGCACTGCTACACAAGTTTTTTCCGACGACATCCGACCTCTGCTGGCGATGCCAGACAGAACCAGGGACATTATTGAATATCTTCTGGTCATGTCCCAGACTAGCGAACTTTTGGCAAACAATACGGGAGATAGTAGGTAAATTTACAGATTACAACATCAGTGACGACCCAGCCTTTTTCCTCCTACACGCATCAGACATCCCGATAAAGACTTACAAAAACTCAGTGACCCGACACCTCTTAGACGCAGCTAAAGCCTGCATCCCACTACATTGGAAGTCCACAATACCACCAACCATAGACCTTTGGATGACCAAGGTGGAGGAAATTAAGAGTATGGAGGACCTTATCCACACTGCACAAAACAAACAGGAAAAGTTCTCCAAAACATGGCAGCTGTGGAACATGTTTATATACTCCAGTGAAGGCCAAGCTATGAGAGAAACCTCACTGACTAATTGACCTCTTACTAGGCAATTTTATCTTAATTTCTAAACTTTTGCATAGAGAACAGATAATGACGCTACAGTTACATTTTTGTTACACCTTATTAACACACTCCATGATCGCTGCGAATGCTTCCCTTTACCCCTTTCTCTCCCTTTTCCCAACCCTATCCCCTAGCCCCTCAACCACCCCCCCTTCCTTATCCTTTTCTTTCCTTCTCTTAGTAGGATACTCCTACAATTAAATTGTGGGTAAAAAAAAATAGAAGGGAAGGAGCTCATGGGACTGTACTAACCTAACATGACACATAGTAAGACGCATATAGGTTCCTTTCCAGGGTGGAGAGAAGCCTACACCTATTTTTAGTGACTAATGCATATTGATGTGTTATATAATTGTTATGTTTGCTGTCAATTCTCTGTACATTGTACTGTATCGGTCCATGTGGGCCTCCTTTTCTGTTATAAATAAAAAATTAAAAAAAAAAAAAAAAAAAAGTTTGTTTTGACCAGCTTGGAACTCCATTTAAACCAGGGGTCTCAAACTGGCGGCCCTCCAGCTGTTGCGAAACTACAAGTCCCATCATGCCTCTGCCTGTGGGAGTCATGCTTGTAACTGTCAGCCTTGCAATGCCTGATGGGACTTGTAGTTTTGCAACAGCTGGGGGGCCACCAGTTTGAGACCCCTGAACTAAAAGCTTAAAAGCATTTAAACCTCACTAAATGTTGGACATTAGCTTTAAATGTAGAAAATTGTACTCTGTTTGGTATCATTGATTCCCCATACTGAACAAGAATCAGAGAACGAAGAGGAGAGAGTTGTCTGACGAGCTCAGCATGTAAAATTATAGACCAACATTGTAAAGACTGTAAGACCATCTGCAGACAGCTTGATGTTCCTGTGTGTATAGTTAGACATTATTAACCCATTAACAATGCCTGCCAGCAGCCCTTTGAGTGGGCTTTAAAGCCCAGGAATGGCATGGCTTCTATATCATGTGACTACTGTGACTGGCTCTCACAGTGGTCACATGATTGTGAGCCTGCCCTGCTGGCTCCCATTAAGAAGCTGGGACCGGGGCGTGGTCTCGGCGCAGACAGATGAGGAGGTGAACTAGCTGAGCTCCCGGCCTGAGGTGACTTGCCAGCCATATAATACAGCGCTAACCCCACATTCACAGCTCCTCCAGCTTTGGTAGTAACCGAGAACACAGCAGACTGTCATTACCGGCAGTTCCCGACATGGAACGGTACCTACGGCCGAATTTACAGGCGGCTTCTACTCCGGCTGGGAACAAGATGGCGCCAGCCATCTGTAGCCACGCTGCTCCAGATCCTGCAGTACCGCAAAAAGGAGAACATAGCAATGAAAACGACATGCCTCCATTCTCCCCTCCTAGCGACCTCTCTCCATGCATGCCCCGCTCCTTTATTATGTCCCCTGAGACAGGGACATTCCATGAGGACCCGAGCAACTGACTGGCAGTGGATGCTTCCCCACAGAAGCTCAACTACAGCCACAACAAATCAACAAACCCCCGGCTGCAGGGTTCTACTGCACAGGACACAGTGAGTACCATCTCAAAAGACACCACACAGCACAACCCTCCCTGCTTTTTTAACAGAGCAAACTGTGTGGACCTTCCTGCAGCAACTACCTACAAGAGCTGACTTTGAAGCCTTAGCAAACAGGGTAGAATCAGCACTGAGGGGAGAACGACAAGTGCTTAAGCAGGAAGTATCAGAGGTAGATGACAGGGTAGCAGCATTGGAATGGGATAAAGGGGCAATGGCACATACGGTAGACCACCTCCAATCTGCTCACACTGACCTGTCTGATCAAGTAGTACAGCTCCACCTACTTCTTGATGACCTTGAAAATCGCAGCCAGAATATTCGGCTCCGGGCCATCACAGAGACTGTGACACAGGCGGAAATGCATTCACAAGTTACCGCCATCTTTAACAGGTATCTTGACCGCCCCCCAGACACAGAAGTTGCTATTGATAGGGTACACCGTACCCTCGGCCCCAGACCTACCCCGCAAGACAGACCCAGAGATGTACTGTGTCGCCTGCATGCCTACAAGCTCAAAGAAGAAATTGTTCAATAGGCATGGAGAGTAGGAATTTTGGAATTTGACGGGGTCCCCGTCCAACTCCTGCCGGATGTTTCCAGAAAGACCTTGCTAATGTGCAGAGCCCTGAAACCCCTGCCAGAGAGAATCGTGGAGCTAGGAATGTCCTACACATGGGGCCACCCATTTCACCTAAAAGTACCAAAGGCAATCGCTCCTTCCCGCTGCGACATCCCTCGGAACTACCTGACCTATTCAACTTTGCAGAGATGGAGCCCATACAAGTTCCAAATTGGCTCATTATTGATGTTTCAGCTGATCCACCAGGCGGTGCACCTCAAGGCAGGCCCCAACAAGCCAGAGACAATTGCCAATACCGTAGGAACAGACAACGGCCATTAAGGAATGAAAAACGACGTTGAAGACTGTTCAACTACCCCATGCAGTTTTTCTACGAAGCGCATCATAGACACTTGAAGTAAAAGACCATTCCCTCTCATATTGAACTTTGGAGCCCCTCTTGTGGAACCTACCGGAACTCCTCCTCCCTCCCCTTCATAATGTTATGTGTATATTATAATATATATTTATGGTCGTGGCCCTAAGACCGAGACAAATGTGGATCACAAACACGCGACAAGACTCACAACATAAATAGACCTGAGGTGTGGCTTTTGGTCGTCTGGTAGGTATGGCAAGAAAAGGGGCCATACCCAAGATAAGTAATGGATGATTGTGAAGGAGAATTTGCTGAGGAGTGCTGTAAAAAGGGGAATGGGAGGGAGGGTATCGTGCACTGGAACTGACAAAGAGGAAGGGGAAGTGGTCAGCTTAAATACCCTCCGGACTCCTCCCATAAATTCAGGCCAGCATACTGGCCTTCTAATTTATGGTCGTGGCCCTAAGACCGAGACAAATGTGGATCACATAAACACGCGACAAGACTCACAACATAAATAGACCTGAGGTGTGGCTTTTGGTTGTCTGGCAGGTATGGCAAGAAAAAGGGGCCAAAAATAAGCAAGTAGGAAAGAATCTTTATTGCCTCTAACCTCATTGAGTGAGCTTGGAATATATATCTGGTGAAGCAGGCAGACTTTCATCTGCCTAGCTTCTTGGTCACATGGTCTGGTACTCCATGCTGAGATGTGGCTAAGGCTGCATCGATCCAAAGGAATGTCCAGAACACCGCCCGGGGTCTAGGCCTAAGTTGACCAGTAGGACCCCAACATGTTTAATAAACTGACTGCAACTCAGGGGGTTGGACAGAAAAGGCAGTAACGGGCTGGAGACTGGCTGGGTAGGTGAAAGAGCAGACGGTCAAAAGGGCGTGCTGGGCACCAGGCGTTGCTGGCTCGAAAGAAGTTGATATCCACTCCGGGTCCGGTTTGTTGCATTTTAGAGACCGTAAGATGAAGGACATAGTGACTTGGATACCGGCCAGGTACAGCCTGATAGTGATATCAGCGAGAGCCAGCTGATATGAGCAAGAGCCAGCTGTGTGTGGCAATAAGATATAAAAGGCTAGGACATGAGTGATGTCATCTGCTGTGGTTCCGGGACAAGTGGCAAGGAACCTACGGCAGATGTTCCAGGCCGTGCGATAAACCTTTAGTATGTTGCTAGACAGTGAGTGGTTGATGAGCCAGGTTGCATTGGCAAGGTGTGGCTTCAATCCATTATTAGTTAAGACCAAGGTGGGATAGGAGAGGATGATGGGTCGGCTCCGGGTTCCTGCTGGAAGAATGAGACAAAATTTAAGCGTGACAGTGCATCGGCTGCGGCATTGCACTTGCCAGGGATATGCTCACAGTAATTGTTAAACTTGGTGATTGCAGCAGCCTGCGCAGGAAGGACACGACGGGGAGCAACTTGGATCCACCCTTATTAATGATGTCGGCTGTAGCCTGGTTGTCGGTGATGAAGAGCTCTGTCTGACCTGTCCACGTGTGGCCCCAGACTTGGGCTACTGCCACAATGGGGTACAGCTCGAACAATGACGAAGATCGAGGGATATCAGGAATCAGGCCGATTTCCAGGGGCCAAGGTCTGGTGAACCAGTGATGGCCAAAAATTGCAGCAAAGCCGGTGGAGGCTGCAGCATCTGACTACCTGGGGCAACTGAGCTGATACTGAGGGAAAAACCATTGATATGCTGTTCCAGTTGAAGAGGAACTCGTCCCACATAGCCAAGTCTGCTATTGCTGCTGGGTCTAGTCTGAGGACTTGGTCGGGTCCTGCACTCGGGCGAGAGACTAAGAGCTGTGAGATGAACGACCGCCCCTGAGGAATTGTTCTCATAGGGAAATTGAGCATCCCTATCAAGGACTGCAGCTGTGTTTTAGTACACTCCTGTGACCGGGTAAACTCCTGAATGATGGACCTAACATGAGGTAATTTGTCAGAAGGCAGGCTAGGCTGCATGGCGTGCGTATCCAGGACGATGCCTGAGAAACTTATGAAATGTTACATGTTACACAACAAAGCTAATAAAGGGTCTGGAGGATCTTAGTTATGAGGAAAGGTTGCAAGCGCTGAACTTATTCTCTCTGGAGAAGAGACACTTGAGAGGGGATATGATTTCAATTTACAAATACTGTACTGGTGACCCCACAATAGGGATAAAACTTTTTCGCAGAAGAGAGTTTAATAAGACTCGTGGCCACTCATTACAATTAGAAGAAAAGAGGTTTAACCTTAAACTACGTAGAGGGTTCTTTATTGTAAGAGCGGCAAGGATGTGGAATTCCCTTCCACAGGCGGTGGTCTCAGCGGGTAGCATTGATAGCTTCAAGAAACTATTAGATAATCACCTGAATGACCGCAACATACAGGGATATGTAATGTAATACTGACACATAATCACACACATAGGTTGGACTTGTGTCTTTTTTCAACCTCACCTACTATGTAACTATGTAATGTGTTGGGCCTTCCACTATGTGTTCATTGAGATTGTTGAAGACCTCTCTTAGCTTGTCTATATCTACCGGGGGGTATGTCCAGGTGTTCGATGAGCAGAAAATCGTCCGGATAATGGATAAACCTGTGACACTGGGCCTGGTGTGACAGGTTCAAGTGAGGGACTGGGCGAAAACGTCAGCTTTGTCTGCGAAGTGGCGACAAAAAAGTTCTGTGTCTGTGAGGCTCCAGTCAGAGCTGATCTGGAACTGGGCAAGTCTCGCTGCTGCTTTGGCTGAAAACGACTGATGGTATTCATAGAAGGCAAAACCTCCATATTTGTAAGCAAAATCTGTCACAGCATGAAGATATAAGTTCAGCTCCTCCCTCCTGCTGAGGGTGGCTGAACAAAGTATGTCTCTGAACATCCCAAAGGCCAGGGCGAACTCAGTGGCTGGCAGCTTACGACTGAGGCTGGGGTCTCTCGACTTGACAACCACTGAGACATCCCCCCAGGCGTATGATTTGTTGTCAGCTAAGTCACGGACTGGGATGAGCAGGGATGTCAATTGACGTCTTTGCCCTCCAATATATCCTCCCCGACACTGGTCAGGACAAGATGAGCGGGGAGGACGATAGGTGCAGGGCCCGGTGTAACTGCAGAAGGAGAAGCGGTCATTGGGACCATGACCAGGTCAGGGAGGGCCATGGGTGGGCGAACTTTCAAAGGTGTGACTCTGGTCTGGACGTCTGAACTGTTGCGGCTAAGGGGGAGACCAAAGAGTGCAGCTGGGCCCCGTGGATGGATTGTAGGGATGCCTGTTGGGCCCAGCTGCAGCTGGAGGCGGGAAGAGGAGCCTGAAAAGCTCTGCCTTCCTGGCCATAGCGGGAAAGGGAATATCCCTGCGACTCAGCTCAGCTATGAGAGTTTGGGGATGTTCAGTCCCCTGAGGGACTGCAAGCAGCCGCGCTCTGAGCCCGCTTGGGGGAGTGTGAAATTTCCGGGTGTGAAATCCTCGCTGCCAGCCTGCGACATGGCTCCGGCCAGAAGACAAAAGGGGGCGGGTGCTCATATTTAAGGAGGAGTCATAGCCATAGGATAGAGAGCGGGGTGGTAAAGAGAAAACTCAGAGAGGAGGAAAAAGGGGAGAAGTACAGAAAAAGGAATGATAGGCATAGACAGGAACTGACAGAGTTCTGTTGTACAGAACTTATGTAGAGTGGAAATTTAGAAAACTCAGAAGAGTGCATGGCGACTGAGGTGGGCCAGGAGGTGACTGGCCAGATAACCGATAGCTCGGGTGCCTATCTGGGGCGAGCACAAACCTGAAGACCAGAACCCTAGGGCGAGAAGTAGAAGTCTGGTACGGCCTACGTAGGAATGTTGCGGTCTGTAGGGGGTGACGTGTGCTCGGCCTGCTAACACTTGCACTACCAGCAAGCCTACTGTTAAGCGACCTTGTCTGTTTTCGAAGGGCGACCCTTCACCTCGCAGAGTGTCATGTATAGACATATGTGACAGAACTAACGCCTGGAGATCACGTCCAATGATGTATGTGAAGTGACGGTATAGTGAAAGGGTGCTGCAGAATGATGTGATAGAAAAGCCCATGAACTAGGCCCTGACTGACGCTCTAGTAGCGAGGTCCTGGTTAGGATCGAAACTCGGTCGACCGGGAACACCTGCAGTAGGGGTGACATAATTGCAACGATATTTTTTTTGTTTTGTTAATGTGTCCCCCTTGCATGCGACTGGCCCTGGTGAAGATGCAAGCATAGCGTTTTTTTTTTTTTTTAACTTGGGAAATAACGTCAAACATGGTACAGGATGGAACCTGGACTCGACTGACCTGAAGGAGAAAAGACAGATGAAAACAATGAGTGGCTCGTACGAATGCCACTGGAGAAGAGTGACCGATTAAGTGCCACTAAAAATGAAGTGGGCTGTATGAGCACCACTGAGTGTGCTTGCAGCGATTGCAAGGAGTATATGTTGAGATGCATGTTTTGTAGTGATTGCAAAAATGGGTATATGCCGAGATGCGTGTTTTGCAGCGATTGCAAAGAGTTTATACTGAGATGCATGTTTTGCAGCGATTGCAAAAATGGGTATATGCTGAGATGCGTGTTTTGCAGCGATTGCAAGTGGGTAAACACTAAGATGCCTGTATTTGCAGCAATTGCAAGGAGTTTATACTGAGATGCATGTTTTGCAGAGATTGCAAAATGGGTATATGCTGAGATGCGTGTTTTTTGCAGCAAATGCAAGGGGTTATAACGAGATGCGTGTCTTGCAGCGATTGCAAGGAGTTATGATGAGATGCGTGTCTTGCAGCGATTGCAAGGAATTATGATGAGATGCGTGTCTTGCAGCGATTGCAAGGAGTTGTGACGAGATGCGTGTCTTGCAGCGATTGCAAGGAGTTATGATGAGATGTGTATCTTGCAGCGATTGCAAGAAAAGGTCACCTACTGACAGGCGAAAAAGAAAAAGGATAGTAGAAATTGTATATGTAGGAAGGAACTGCTAAGTAGCATACGCAACGAATCTTAGATCTGTGATAGGGACTGTTACGAATTGGTGTGTGGGATACTGGTGATGCGAACCATTGTTCCGCTGATGCGACTAGGTTTGAATCGAAATGTGACGTGTACAAATGTAAATGTGACACAAATGACATAAGTAACGAATCGTAGGTTTATATAGGAACCGCTATGAATTGGTGTGCGTGATATCCGTGATGTGAACCGTTGTGCCGCCGGAGCGACTAGGTTTGGAATGGACTGTGATGCATGTAGCTGCCGCTGCGATCCGAATCGGTCAGAAGAAATAATATGAATAACGATATTGTAGGGTATGCTATTAACTACTATGAATCAATGTTTGGGACACGACCGATGCGAACCGTTGTGCCGCCGAGGCGACTAGGCTCAAATTGGAGTGATGCGTATGGCATGAAAGTGATATGAATCAGGGAGTAGCATGACATAACAATGAATCGTTTGTAGGGTACGAGAGTGAGTGGTTTAAATCGGTGCGGGATGTATCTGATGCAAACCGTTGTGCCACTGACGCGACTAGGTACGTATCAGACTGTGGTAGGTAATGCAACATATCTGATATGAATCAGTAGTAGGGTAAAAGAAATTGGTTGAAAAGTATGAAGTGAATCCGTTATGAATCGGTTGCAGAGTGTATGCCACCCCTTACTCTAAAACCGAACCCATACCAACCACCCAGCCCCCCATGCTAATCAAGTGCAGAGAAGGCACCAGGTGGGTCTAATTACCACCTCAATCAGCCACAGAACCTGTGCAAACAATACATGCTCATCTCCAAATGGATGAGATGGCAACCCCATAGACCAGGGGTCTCAAACTGGTGGCCCTCCAGCTGTTGCAAAACTACAAGTCCCATCATGCCTCTGCCTGTGGGAGTCATGCTTGTATCTGTCAGCCTTGCAATGCCTCATGGGACTTGTAGTTTAGCAACAGCTGGAGGGCCGCCAGTTTGAGACCCCTGCCATAGACTGTGAATCCTATGAGCAACAAAGCCTGTAACGAGTGAAATTGGACAACGACTAACAGTGGCTTGGATCTACAAATGAAACATATGTTTGTGGGTGGGATGACAAGCAAGGCTGAGGGAACATGTGAATCTACTACACCTGTGCTGAATGATGACAGGACGTGACCGACAACAACTCAGAGGCAGCTAAAAGCGAAAGGGATGCAGGATAGGAAACTTAACAAATCGCAACATTGCGTATGAACGAAAATGTTCAAACCCTACCTGCAACAGCAAATGAGAACCACAGACAAAGACCACGCACAGAGAAGCTGCAAGACATGTGTAATCGGACGGACTCATGAACACGAGGTGAGCTGGGAAGAGTCAGCCCAGTGATGTGTAGTATCGTGCACTGGAACTGATAAAGAGGAAGGGGAAGTGGTCAGCTTAAAGCGGAGTTCCACACAAAAATGGAACTTCCGCTTTTCGGAACCCTCCCCCCCTCCGGTGTCACATTTGGCACCTTTGCTGCAGTATTTGTAGCTGCTGGCTTTTAATATTTTTTTTTTTTGGCGGTTTAGGTGGACCCCCGCTTTAAATACCCTCCGGACTCCTCCCATAAATTCAGGCCAGCATACTAGTTTCAAAAGGTCTATTCCTACACCAGCACTCCAAAATAATAACGGTTACCCCTTCTGAGAGCTACATGCGGGGCCCTCTACCCTTGTCGATCAAGGAGGGGAGCATTGTCCACAGGGCACACCGTTAATCCCAGACAGGGCCACCCACATGTTCGAGTGGAGATGCCCCCCACCCATGTTCATGAGATCTTGGAGGGATTAGATAGAATAAATGAGGTGAAATTGCACCATCCGTTCACTTGACCAGTTTGTATTATTGTCAGTGCCTTTGAAATGTTATGTTATGTTACAGCTTGTTTAACCAATAAGTTGGCGTTGCCTGACGGGGCAACTTGGCCTTCACAGAATTTAATTCGGAGGCGCCCTTTGAGGGCAATGCTAACCTCTTATATTGTTTCCTGCCATTACTGTGGTTCTTAGTCTGAACGTTACAGACACTTAATTTCCGGCCTATATATGCAATGATAACGGATTCCCGGCTTTAACATAAACATTTGCCTGCTCCTACATTGGGAGAAATGTTATACATAAGTTGTGTTCTCTTATTTATTCTTTAATGTTATCTAGTTAATCATTTATTTTATCTCATTTTTGCAATCAGGCTGGCGGGGTCTCCTTTGGGTCGGGGCTCCTCGTCTGGAAGTGCCTTACCGCTACCCACTCTAGGCATTCTTTGCCCTGGCGGCAGTAGAACTGCTTGTTTGAGCACTAGCTGCGATACCCTCTTCTCTTCCTCCCTACGTCATTTCTTTCCGCTCTATCCCCCTTCCACTTATTCTTGGTTTACCCAAACCGCTGCTGACTTTCCATCTCTCCCCCCCTCCTCTTTTTTTTCCTCTCTCCCCCCCTCCTTGGTCCTTTTGTTTGCGGTGGGGCCCGGCTGGTGTCACGTCAACCGTGTCAGTGAAGATCATTTCCTGGAATATCAAGGGGCTAAACTCACCCGAGAAACGAACTAGCTGCCTCAAGGAACTCTGGAGACTAGGAGCGCAAATAGTCAGTCTCCAAGAGACCCACTTTAGAGCAGATAAGATCCCTAAACTTTACAACTCCAATTTCCCGACAGTCTATCACAGCCCGTCTCCATCCTCCAAAGCTAAGAGGACTAGTATTTTGGTTGCCAAGTCCCTCCAATGGCAGTTGTCGGACATCCATCGGGACCCAGAGGGCAGATTCCTCTTGCTGAAAAGAAAAATTTACTCCCACACTTTCACTCTGGCGAACGTATACCTGCCCAATACCAATTAAATAACAGCCCTGGAATCTTTTCTCTCCACTCTTGAATCCTTCAAGGAGGGGACCCTTATCTTAGGCGGGGACTTTAATATAACCTTAGACCCCCACAGGGACTCCTCAGCGAGACCGCTTTCCACGCCTAGAGGATCCAGACTACGCCTCAAAGAGCTTCTTCATTCACACCAACTAGTCGACATACTAAAGAGAGACTATACCTACTACTCCCCCGCCACATGGCTCCTACTCTAGAATTGATTTCTTTCTCATTAAAAACTCCACCATTCCGTTAATTTTCAAAGCCGAAATAGGCCATATTGCAATTTCAGATCATGTAACGACTATAAGGCCCCTTTCACACTGGGGCGGTTTGCAGGCGTTATTGCGCTAAAAATACCGCCTGCAAACCGCCCCAAAACAGCCTCCGCTGTTTGTTCAGTGTGAAAGCCCGAGGGCTTTCACACTGAAGTGGTGCGCTGGCAGGAGAAGAAAAAAATCTCCTGTCAGCCGCATCTTTGGAGTGGTGAAGGAGCGATATATTCACCGCTCCTAAACTGCTCCTGCCCATTGAAATCAATGGGACAGCGCGGCTATACCGCACTATACGAGTGGATTTAACCCTTTTTCGGCCGCCAGCGGGGGGTTAAAACCGCACCGCTAGCGGCCGAATACCGCGGTAAAACAGCGCTAAAAATAGCGCTGTTTTACCGCCGATGCCCCCTACCGCCCCAGTGTGAAAGGGGCCTAATAGAAGTTAACCCCCAACAAAGACAATCTAGCACACCAATATGGCGTTTAAATGAATCTCTATTAAAAGACCCGGAAATCACAGCAGACATACAGTGCGAACTTAGCGAATACTTCGCCACAAACTCAGGATCCGTAGAAAACCCCCTTTCCCTATGGGCCGCACACAAATGTGTCCTCCGTGGGATCTTTATAAGGCACGCACATGCGTCCAAACAACGCAGAACAGAAAATTTAGCCGACCTGTTGGACAAACTGTACACCCTTGAACGAGCACATAAACGTAACCACTTGCCGACCGCCTAACGCAGATATATTGTGGCAGAATGGCACGGGCTGGCAAAATCACGCGCCCCCCCCCCCCCCCCCCGATGCCCTCATTCGTGGCCACCCCCTCGCGATCGCTCCCAAAGAATGACAATCTTCCTCTGCCTCTGTAATGTCAACAGCGGCAGAGGAAGTGATGTCATCTCTCCTCGTTCCGGCGCCGAGGAGAGAAGACATCAATGTGAGTTGCACCAATACTACACTAACAGTAGAACACACTAGGCACACTTTTACCCCCCATGACCCCCCTGTACCCCCTGTCACAGTGACACCAATAGCAGTTTTTTTTTTTTCTGATTATTGCATTGGTGTCAGTTTGTGACAGTTAAAAGTGGTAGGGCAGTTAGTGCTAGCCCCCATTAGGTCTAGGATACCCCCCTAATAAAGTTTTAACCCCTTGATCACCCCCCGTCGCCAGTGTCACTAAGCGATCATTTTTCTGATCGCTGTATTAGTGTCACAGGTGATGCTAGTTAGGGAGGTAAGTATTTAGGTTCGCCATCAGCGTTTTAGCGTCAGGGACCCCCATATACTACCTAATAAAGGTTTTAACCCCTTGATTGCCCCCTAGTTAACCCTTTAACCAGTGATCACCGTATAACTGTTACGGGTGACACTGGTTAGTTTGCTTTTTATAGTTTCAGGGCACCCGCCGTTTATTACCTAATAAAGGTTTAACCCCCTGATCGCCCGGCGGTGATAGAAGTTAAGTTTTAGGGTCAGATAAGGTCTGCGTCGCCCCAGGCAGCGACAGCTTAGCGCCAGTACTGTTAACACCCACGCACGCAGTATACACCTCCCTTAGTGGTATAGTATCTGAACGGATCAGTATCTGATCAGATCTATACTAGCGTCCCCAGCAGTTTAGGGTTCCCAAAAACGCAGTGTTAGCGGGATCAGCCCAGATACCTGCTAGCACCTACGTTTTGCCCCTCGGCCCAGCTCTGCCCAGCCCACCCAAGTGCAGTATCGATCGATCACTGTCACTTACAAAACACTAAAACACACATAACTGCAGCATTTGCAGAGTCAGGCCTGATCCCTGCGATCGCTAACAGTTTTTTTGGTAGCGTTTTGATACAGTCGCTAACAGTCAAGAGCTTTTTTACCTGTGAGTCTCACTAGTGTACCACTAAATTTAGAGCCCAAAATGGCAAATCGAAGGTACACTAGTGAAGAGGCCTACACGTTTCTGAGCATGACAGATAATGAAGAGGAAGTCACTCATCTGTCAGATTCAGACTCAGAATACGATCCTGTAGACGACAGCGGCTCCATGACAGATAGCTCTGACGACGGAGTTGTGGTCCCTGCCAAGGTCGGGACCTAAACTTCTTCTGTCGTTGATGTGCAAGAACCGCAGGTCCATGGTATGGGGCAGAGCAGTACTAGCGCCGCTATTCCTTCTGGTGAACTGGCAAGCACCAGCGGCCTAGTACACCCTGGTCGTACATCCAGCACTGCAGTAGCACGAGGTGACATGGCGAGTCCCATAAGTGCAGTTCAAGCTGGTGAGGTGGCAAGCACAAGTAGTGTCCCGCTGCCACCAAGAAGACGAACACAGGCCCGTTGTGCCCTTCCTGCTGCATTCGTCAATCCCAATTGGGAACCCACCACTTCTGCAGCACCCGTACTTCCCCCATTCACTAGCCAACCCAGCATTCAGGTGGAAACAGTTGATTTTACATCACTTGATTTTTATTCGCTGTTTTTCACCGAAGATCTCTATAGATCTATTGTGGACCAAAGCAATTTGTACGCTGGTCAACACATCGCCACTATTCCCCAGTCCTCCCTAGCCAGAGATTGGAGACCAATTACGGTCTCCGAATTTAAGCTCTTTCTGGGCCTTTCCCTCAACATGGGCATAACCAAAAAGAGTGAGTTGCGGACATATTGGTACACTGACCCAATTCACCATATGCCCTTGTTCTCTGCCTCCATGACCAGGGCAAGACACGAGCAGATCTTGCGGTACATGCACTTCAATGACAAGGAACTCCGTCGTCCTCGTGGAGACCCTGGATACGATCGGCTCTACAAAATTCGGCCCCTCGTAAACCACTTCAACCAACGTTTTGCAGACTTGTTTACTCCCCATCAAGTTGTCTGCGTTGATGAGTCCCTGATTACGTTTTCTGGCACACTTGTCATTCAAACAGTACCTTCCCAGCAAGCGTGCCAGACACGGGGTCAAGATGTATAAGCTCTGTGACAGGGCCACAGGCTATACATGTAGTTTTATGGTTTACGAGGGAAAAGATAGTCACGTAGAGCTGACAAACTGCCCTGACTACATAGGAAGTGCTGGCAAGATTGTGTGGGACTTGGTGTCACCCTTATTCGGAAAGGGGTACCACTTGTACATGGACAATTATTACACGAGCGTGCCACTTTTTAGTCACTTGTTTGATCAGCAGATTGGAGCATGTGGCACGTGCGACCTAATCGCCGGGGCTTTAGCTTGTAGATTCCAGCCTTAGGCTGGGGGAGAGAGCCTGCTTCAAGTGTAATAATTTGCTCGCTATGAAGTGGAGGGATAATAAGAATGTTTTCGTTCTTACCTCCCTTCATGCAGACATGACGGTCCAAATTACTACGGCGACTGGTGTTGAGGAGAAACCCCTCTGTGCCCACGAATATAACCAAAATATGGGAGGGGTGAACCTCAACAACCAGTTGTTGGCGCCGTACCTAGTTACCCGTAAGGCCAGACGCTGGTACAAGAAAGTGTCTGTTTATTTATTTCAATTGGCTTTGCTGAACGCTTATGTGCTATATAGAGCTTCAGGATGGACTGGATCCTTCCTTAAATTCCAGGAAGAGATCGTCAGAGCCCTTCTGTTTCCAGACGGTGCTCCACCTCACCTTCCTCAACCAAGTGCAGTAAGCCGGCTGCATGAGAAGCATTTTCTTTATGTCCTCCCGAGTACCCCTACCCAACGAGCCCTCCAAAAAAGATGTCGTGTCTGCAACAAGTGCAGATATAGGCATGACACCTGCTATTATTGTCCCTCCTGTCCTGACAATCCTGGTCTTTGGTGAATGTTTTGAATGCTACCATACACTAGCTGAGTATTAGCGTAGGGTACAGCACTGCACAGGCTAGGCACGCTTTCACAGGGTCTCCCAAGATGCCATCGCATTTTGAGAGACCCGAACCTGGAAACGGTTACAGTTACAAAAGTTAGTTACAAAAAAAAGTGGATGAAGGGAGGTATTCTAATGGTGGGCATACCCACCGATCAATCTCTTTTTTCGTTCAGCCCACAGGCTGCATGAAAAAAAAAAAAGTTTACAATATATGCCTAACAAGGACCAGCAACGTACTGGTATGTTGCTGGACTTTGAGTGGTTATAACAGAATGATGCCTGCAGGTTTAGGTATCATCTTGGTATCATTCTTTTCAGCCAGCGGTCGGCTTTCATGTAAAAGCAATCCTAGGGGCTGATTAGCCCCTAGACTGCTTTTACAAGCAGTGGGAGGGAATGCCCCCCCCCCCCCGCCTTCCATGTTTTTCTCTTGCTCTCCTGTCCCAACAGGGAACCTGAGAATGCAGCCGGTGATTCAGCCAGCTGACCATAGAGCTGATCAGAGACCAGAATGGCTCCAAACATTTCTATGGCCTAAGAAACCGGAAGCTACGAGCATTTCATGACTTAGATTTTGTCGGATGTAAACCGCGCCATTGGGAAATTGGGAAAGCATTTTAATCACACCGATCTTGGTGTGGTCAGATGCTTTGAGGGCAGAGAAGAGATCTAGGGTCTAATGGACCCCAATTTAAAAAAAAAAAGTACCTGTCACTAGCTATTGCTATCATAGGGGATATTTACATTCCCTGAGATAACAATAAATATGATAAAAAAAAAAAAAAAATGAAATGAACAGTTTAAAAATAAGATAAGAAAAAAATAGAAATAAATATAAAAAGCACCCCTGCCCCCCCCCCCCTGCTCTCGCGCAAAGGCGAACGCAAGCGTCGGTCTGGCGTCAAATGTAAACAGCAACTGCACCATGCATGTGAGGTATCACCACAAAGGTCAGATCGAGGACAATAATTTTAGCAGTAGACCTCCTCTGTAAATCTAAAGTGGTAACCTGTAAAGGCTTTTAACCGCTTCAATACAGGGCACTTAGACACCTTCCTGCCCAGACCAATTTTCAGCTTTCAGCGCTGTCGCACTTTG